>NC_022014.1:82051421-82071603 GCF_000317375.1 Microtus ochrogaster
TAAATGAGAAAGTACTCTGTCGCTTATGATGGCTACCATGGTTACCTAGTGGTGGCATTATTGGAAAGTAGTGAAACCTAGGAAGACGGGTTAGGAAGAATGAGGCCTCTGGGGGCAGCCTCACCCAGGGGTCAGCCTTGTGGCCTTGGCACCCTATGCACAATTCTCCAGAAGTCACCCCACACTCTTTGGGACGGGTCTGAGCCCAGCTAGGTTCTGCCAAGCACAACAGGCACTATTGTGGCTTAGACTCTGGCCTCGTGGCAGCCGACTTTGGAGACCTGAGCTGTGAGCAGAAGGTGGGGAGCCACCAGGGCTGAGACAGGCTAGTGCTGGGGTTCCCAGTCTAGAAAGATGGAACGAAGGGAAGCAGAGTGTAGGGCAGAAGGGCCCGGCAGACTCAGCAGGGCCAGGGGTCCCTGGACCTGATCTTGCTGAACTCCATGACCACACCCATCCTCTCTGTTCAGTCATCTGAGCAGGGGCTGAGGGACAGCAGAGGAACAAGAAGTCATGCTCTGGGAGTCACCAAGTATTTATGACCCACAGCCCCTAGTGTACACATATGTGCATGCACACAATGCGTGCACGCACGTGCACAAGCCCCCCCACACACACACACGAAGAGGTGCTCACGTTCTTTCTGGTTTACATTCCCAAAGCCCTCCCTCTACCACTGCAACAGCGTTTCAGGACACCCTTGGTCTGGCCATGTGACTGAGGCCCCCCTGGCAAAGCCGGCACATTGAGGTGGCGCTTCTGTTAAGCCAGTTCAAAAGATCCCAAGGGATCTAATGTCATGCTTAAGGCTGCCTCCCTAACTCCCAGGGCCTTGTCCCAGGCCTAATGGGAGTGAGTGGGACCTAATCCTGTCTACGGCGGTACAAATGAAACATGGGGCTGAGCGAAGGCCTTAGAAAGCTGGCCACAGCCACGGGCCAGAGGTGCAAGGTGCTGGGTGGCTGTTGGCAGGAGAATGACTTCAATGAGGGAAGCTGCCCCGGGCAGGCATCAGCTGGGTCCTGGCCGACTTGAGCTGGCAATTGCCCAACTGAAATGGGCTATTTTAAGTCCTCCCGGCTCTGCCTCCGAGGCCAACACGCCATCAGCATTCATTTTCCTAACTCAAAAGGTGGGGGGCGGGGGGAATACCAAGAGGCGAAAATGAACCTGGGAACATTTGCTCCCCCCTGCAAGAGAGGTTGTGTGCAGGCGCACCGCCAGCCAGAGTCTGCGAATTGGACCTCTTCCCCGGCCCTAAATTTAGCCAGCTGGAAATCCTTTTTCAAGTACATCCTATTCAACCTATTGAAATCTAGACCTGCCTGTGGAAGGGAGGGGCTGCTCGCCTTTATGGGGCCGGAGCACACCTGGGCAGGAGGCCGGCCTCCTGGACAGCAGCCGCCTGGTCTTGGCTGCCAACCCCCAAGAAGCTCAGCTCAGCAAGTGAAGGTGGAGGTGGGCTGGCAGTCAAGGCCACCATCCCCAAGCTGAGGGCACATGCTGAGGTGACAGGCACAGCAGCTTCCTTAGAGAAAGCAGGAAATTAAAAGGCAGCAGCAATAACAAGATGCCCCTGAAGGAAAATAAGACATCTCCCAAGCTTTTCTTTCTCATGTAAACGCCTGCCCACGGGAGCTGTGTCGGGGACAAGGGAAGACAAGCTAACAGGCGGCTTCCAAGCCCCTCCATGTCCCCCTGGCTCTGTGGCTGGAGCTGTTCACAAGGGGACTCTCGCTCTCCACTTCCCCGTCTGCAATGGGGTTGGTGTCCATACCTGCTTTCCTGGGTCACAGCACAGATGAAAGGAGGGATCGTGTCCTGGAGCACAGGTGACTCCAAGTGACGCGTGAAGGTAACGTCCAGTCTCTCCCTGGATGGTCTCCTCACCAAACTTGAAGGACAAGGGAGCAGGGGAGAAATGTCCGCTTGCTCCATGTTTGGCAATGAGACCCTGGGTGTAGGCGTCCGTGAGGGGCTGTGGGAACAAAGATGGGGCTGTCATTTACCTTAGGGTCTCTTTGAGGGGTGTGCAGATAGTGGGGAGATGCCAAGATGGACCCCACAGCCAGAGCAGCTAGAGAGACAAAAGGCATGCATGAGCCAACGTACAGGAGAGGGGCAGACAGAACACAGCCCAGCTTTGGGACAGCTCCCATCCTGAGTCCTGGGATGGTGACAGCGCTGGCATCTGAGAGCAGGTGACACTGGGCCTGTTAGGAGGCTGGGGTTGGGGTGCTAAGCCAGGACCCAGGTTCCCGAAGGTGACAGGGGAGACCACTTGCCCTCATTCCTCCGGCCGCTCTCTGGGTCCTGCTCCCTTTCCTTCCCCTTCGATTTCTGGGATCTAAAACATGGTCAGGGAGACAGCTCAGGCAGCAGGCAGAGGCACTTGCCACCAAGCCCCATAATCTCACATCCCATATGGTGGAAGGGAAGAACTGACTCCCACAAATTGTCCTCTGACCCTCCCATGCATGATCACACACACATATACACACACAGTTAATAACATTTTGAAATTAATAAATAAAACAAACTTATCAGCCCCATAGACCACACCCCTCTTTCTTCCAGTGGCCACGGTTCTCCTCTGGGCCAGACATGCTGCTGCTTTGAAACTCAGCAAAATCAACACCCAAGCTGTAGACCCAGTTAGCCCTCCTCTGAGGAGCCTTCCTTTTCTTCCTCTTGGGACTTCCTGGGCCCCCTTACTGCTGACCTCTGACATCAAGCACCCCACACTTCCAAGAGGTGTGCAAACCTTTCCTCTGTTCCCAAGTCTGGAGGACAAGTAGAGTCTCCAGGAAGGACCTGTGTCCTGACCTCGGGCTAATCTCAGGAAGTTTCCCCCACTGGCTCCTGAGCGCAGAGCCCTACAGGGGACACAGGAAGAAGGAGCTCCATGTTCCAAAGAAGTTCACCAAGGAACCTCCATGCTGTGGGAAGGGTGAAGCTGCTCATAGCTGACAGTGGGAGGGTGGGAGCGGACCAGGGTCTGCAGCTCACGCATGGAGCAGGTGCCCAGGTGGGTGAGAACCTGACAGGTGTGTCTGTGCCCAGCCTTGGTAAGAGCACCGTAGATCTGACCCCTCCCTCCTCTTCCGACCCAGCCCACACATTCACATCTGCACACAAGCAGCCCTCTCCCAGCCCACACAGAGCACGGCTCTGCTCCTGCCGTGATGTCGCCCTGACTCCACGTCTTTGGCTGGCACACTTCCCGCACTGCTTGTGGCTGTGACTATAAGATTGGAAGAGTAGCGGGAGAATCCCCAGGGAAGACTCTACCATGCAGAAGAGCTGGGTAATGCCGCGGACCCTGAAGAAGGATCCAAGCTGCCCTGAACTGCTGGGCGAGCCTTCTGTTGTAGAAATGGCTGCCATCTTCATAGAGTCAGCTGTGCCTGCCTGTGAGAGCCCAGCAGGAGCGGGCTGTGGGCAGACGACACTCTCTAAGAAAAGGAGATGGTGGGGAAGGTCAATGGACCCTCTCCTGAGCAGCTGCCCTGTGCTCTGTACTTGGTGCGAGCGTGTGGGAATGTAGTCCTGGCATGCTGGGAGAGGGGCAAAGGGGCTTTGGGGTGAGATAGACCTTCTGTGGTCCAGAGATGGCACCAGCAGAAATCAGGGGGAGAAGAGAGTGATGGGTTCAGGAACTCCAGCCACCACTCCGCTTGTCTGTCCCCCACTGCATCTCTGAGGACTAGAGGTGACATCCCAGGAGGCATGAGTGTGTGGTCCCCCCAGAGGAAAGCAGGAACCAATGGGGTGAGGTGGGACCTGCTCTCCAGTCCCAACCGTAAGCATCTGACTGAGCAGGCCCTACGCTGAGGCCTCACTAGGCCTCTTAGTCTTGGTGCCTTTCACCACCTGGAACATGGTGGAGCCACCTGGAGCCAGCCCTGCCGTTTCCAAAGTTGGGTCCTGTGACAGTTTCTTCATGTGAGCCTACGTTCACGCAGCCATGAGAAGCTGTCCTCAGCTCCCTCCCAACTGTTTTCCAGGCACAGAAGCAAGGCATGCACCTGACACACATGCACACGCATGAACCTGAAAACACATGTACATGCATGCACCTGACACACACGCACACACATGCTCCTGACACACATGCATGCACCTGACACACACGCACACACATGCTCCTGACACACGTGCATGCACCTGACACACACACATGCACCTGACACACATGCACACACATGTACCTGACACACATGCTCCTGACACGCATGCATGCACCTGACACGCATACAAACACATGCACCTAACACACACATGTATCACCTGACATGTGTAGACATGCATGCACCTGGCACACAAGCACATGCATGTATACACATGAAAATCTGCATGGGAGCTCTAGCCCCTAAGAGGCACCTGTGATGTGCCCCTGGACCCAGGCACTCCTGGCCATCCTCCACTCTTGCCTCTGTTTGCTCTGGGAGTTGCCAGTAACATCACAGAGGCACCAGGCCTAGGGTAGAGTCCCCATTAGGATTTCAAGCCCTCTGGCTCTCAGTGGGGCAGTGTTCACAGTGACAGTTGAGAGTCCATGCAGGCCTCAAACGTCTGTGGGTAAGGGACATAAAGGAGTCCACCCTAAGTCTCAAGACCAAACACCTGTTCCCGTGGCTGCTGGACCTGGCTCTGCAGGACTAGCAACAAGCCATGAGTGTGGTGAAGAAGGTTCACCTACAGCAAAGGTGGAGGAAGCCACCTTCAGGGATTCAGAGTGGACCACACCTACCACGGCCAGGGAAGCAGCCTCCTGACCCCCAGTCACCCTGTTAATGTCACAGAGAAGAGCTCCCAGCTGACTAACTTGTCCCTCTGAACATCCAGTACCACTGTGACACAAAGGCACATCGATGGGGCAGCAGGTCTTCCTAAGGCTGAGCACTCACTCAGCCCTGACGTGGGATTCCCCTCGGTATGCTGTGAATACCACTAGTTAATAAAGGAACTGCTTTCCTATAGCAGAGCTATAGGGGAACAGAGCTAGGCGGGGAAAACTAAACTGAATGCTGGGAGAAAGAAAAGCAGAGCTAGAGAGAAGCCATGTAGCCCCACAGGAGCCGGATGGAACTTTAGCCGGTAAGCCATAGCCACATGGCGATACACAGATTACTAGAAATGGCTTAAATTAAGATGTAAGAGTTAGCCAATAAGAAGCTAGAGCTAATGGGCCAAGCAGTGATTTAATTAATACAGTTTCTGTGTGATTATTTTGGGGCTGGGCAGCCAGGAACCAACAAGCTACCTCCTCCTTACTACACAGCCCTAGAGGAAGTATGTCCTGGGGGACAGGCTCTCTGAGGCTGCTAGTAATATCCCGAACCAAGGATGCGTCAAGCAATTCGAGCAGCTTCCAGCCTTACCCTGAGCTCCAGAGCCTTGACTGAGGGGCCACAGACAGAATGGGGAGACGTCAGTTCAGCCTGGTTCCCTAAAGATCTGAAGTGTGCCAAGAAGCAGTGTAGTTTCCTCCTGTGTGGAGTATGACTTCAGCCTCTTTCGGTTCAAAGCAAAGGATGCTGGGAAGAGACTGGGAGCTCGTTAGGGCTGCACAGCAGGGGGTTTTCTTCTCTTTAGCCTCACAGGGATGTCTTAAGTATGGACTGTGCGGGCCAAGGGTGAACACAGACCAGCTGTTCTTGGCTTCCGGGTCACGTGCACTATAACACAGGAGCCTGTTGGGACTGTGACCTCACTAGGAGCTCAATGGGGACAAAACCAGTTCCCAGACCCACTGGCTGTCCACAGAACCCGATTCTCGGTGGTTTGCCAATCTCTACATAGTCTCATTCTGTAACCTTAGAACTCACTTGTAGCCCAGACCTGCCTCAAACTCTCAGCAATCCTCCTGCCTCAGCCTCTTGAGGACTGGCATTACAGACATGAGCCACCACACCTAGATCAGGTCTCCACTTCCTTGCTGGCTGGTGGTGGGTGCCAGGCAGCTCCTGGCAGCCTCACTGGGTCCTTGCCATGGGCATCCTTCAGAGCAGTGGCAAGGTCTCTCTGGGTTCAGTTCAGCAGGACTGTGTCTCAGAAGCTGGTTCTGATGAGAAAGATACAACCACCTCTCCAAAGACAGGACTCAGCTAGGCACGGCAGCTCCTCTGTAATCCCAGCTCTGCAGAGGCTACGGCAGGAGGATTGCTGTGAATGTGAGACCAGCTTGGGCTGCATAATGAAGACCCAGCCAGCCTGAAGGCTACATGAGACCTTATCACACAAGATGGGGCAGGGGAGAAGTAGAGAGAGAGGAAGGGAAGGGGAGAAGGGGGTCATAAAAGCTACAGGAGCTAGGGTAGAGCTTCCACTTGTCGGTAATCCACACGGAGGACATGTGGACAAAGGGCCAGGAGGCCTCACTTCTAACAAGACCCCCACACCCCTGAGATCTTAGCTGCTTTATTTACCTTCTAGTTAGAGAAAGAGAGGAGTCAATTGGAAGAGACTGACTCACGTGGCTGTGGAGAACACAAAGCCGCAGCCCCCTCTGCAGAGGGACTGGGAGAAACATACTGTGACCCAGTGTGAGCTTGTCAGGGGCCTGAGGGTAGCTGAGTCAACGGCGGGATCCCAGAGAGGAGACGGCCAGGTCTGGAGTCCCAGCTACTCTGGGTTTCAGGAAAGACAAGCGACCTATCCACACTTCCTCAACCTTCTGCTCTGCGCAGATCACAAGCAGGAGGGACAGTGTGCACCCACATGGCAGCCATATGCTTCCCAAGCCACAGGCTCCCGAGGTAGACCCCTCCAAGGACAAGGGCAGACATGGGTACCCTCAGTCCCACCAAGTTGATCTATAAATTAGCCTGCCTGCCTCCCCTCTCTAGCCAGTCTCTGAGCCTCGGGCTCTGCAGAAAAGAAGCCACCCCCTAACTTGCTGGAAGCCCAGGCCCACTCCGTGTTGGATCTGGCAGCGGGGGAGCGGGGGATAAAAGATACAAGGGCAATGAAGAATGAGGAGGGAAGAAACCACTCTGAGACCAGCCAGGCTAGAGGCTGAACCGGTGCACAGGGGCTGTGCCAAGCCTGGAACTGTCAGAGTCAGGCACGTTGGCATCTGTGGGTAGAAGGAAGCTTCTGGAGCCCCACCCAAGGTGGGGGCCTGCTCCTTTCCTCCTCCAGGAAGACCTGTCAGGGTCGGGGCCCGCCCTGCAGATCTCAGCCGCACCACCTCCACCCCACGAGGAAGGGTGACTGTGCCCAAGGCTCTAGGCCACTCTCCCAGTGACCGCGGGAGTCCTCCGTTGCGGAGAAAAGTGTCTTGTGGAAATCCTAACCCCTGTAGTTCAGAGTGTGACCTAATTTGGAAACAGGGTTTTTAGAGATGTAATCAGGGAGAATGAGGCCTCTCCAGGGTGGGGTGGGTCCTTAATCCAGGATGACAGTGCCCTTATAAGAGAAAACACAAACTCAGAGAAGGAGGTCAGGGAGGGTGGGGCAGAGACGGGACGATCCAGCCTGGAGCACAGCAGTACCAAGGATGGTCACCAGCTGCAGGGAGCTGGACCCGGCAGACAGATCCTCCCTGAGCAGTGGCAGGAATACAGCATGCCACACTCCAAGTACAGAAGTGAGCCGCAGGTTACAGAGTGAGGGCCTTGCTGCAGCTGCGGGCCTCAGCCTGGGGTTTGTGTTGCTACTCCTAAGAAGCTGACCAAAGCAACCCCAGGAGGGTGTACACCAGCTCCCGGTCTGAGGTGCAACCCATCATTGCAAGAAGACAGGGCAGAGGGAACATGGAGCGGCCGGTCTGGTTGTGTCAGCCAGGAGACAGAGAGTGACGCAAGCTCGTCTTAGCTTGCTTTTGTTTCCAGCCTAGGACCCCAGCCTATGGCACGGTGTCACCCACATTTCAGGGTGGGTCTTAAGTTCTCAGTTAAACCCCTCTGGAAACAGCTACCTAAGCGTACCCAGACCTGTGTTTCCATGGTGATACCAAATCCCTGATAAGTTGACAGTGACGATTAGCCATTACTGGGTACGTTGCTATGGCCAACCCAGACCCTCACGCCCAGGCAAGTCCGCCACACTCGAGAATCAGAACACACCACTGAAACCCACAGGAGCTGGGCGGGGTCCTGAGCAGGGCACAAGAACAGTTTAGATTCCTGTTGGAGCTGGGAGGATCACAGGAGTTCCCCCAGTGTTCCGAAGCTGCTTGTGGGGTACCCCATCCCATATTCATGAGACAATGTCAAAGCCGGGCCCTCCATTCAGGAAAAGAGGAGCGGGATCCCTCACTTCAGATGCCATCGAATACTTGCAAGGGAAAGAGACCTGGAATGGGTGGTACTTCCTTATTCTCCTTCCTCGCTCCCTCTTCCCACCTCCCCATGGGCATCCTGTCATCCTCGGGGTCTGGGCATCGAAGAAACCTGTCTCTAGCGGTGTTTCCTCCCCTCCCCTCACCCATCTTCCAGGAGCCAGGAAATGACACCACCACACGGCAGAACACCACGTTCCCAAAGTCTCCGGTTCATCGCCATTTCCCAAGTTGTTTCCCCAAAAGGTTTAAACTGGATCCTGTCCCCTTACACATGATGGGCATGGTTGATAAGGTGGGGGAGCTATTCCCCTCTGCTGGAAGACGAGGCAGGGGCAGAAAGGAAGGGCTTCCTTCTAGGGCATCCTTTTCGGGCGGAAGCCATGGGGGGCAAGGTGGGGTGGAAGAAAGATCTATAAAATATAAATATTTCCAGGAAGGGGGTGGAAATTTTCTTATTTTTTTCCAGGGTCTCTGCAACTTGCTTCCAAGTGGGAAGCTTTGGAAATGTCACTTTACCTATCCACTTCACATGAAAGGGAGCCCGCCCGTTCCCCGCTCCGCCTTCTATGTCCATGTCTTCCAGTCCGGTAGGCTGTCCACGGGAGGCTGCACATCCTGACAGCATCTGGCCCCCACAGGCTTGTGCTGTATTATTTAACACCCAACCTTTCAGCCTGCATGTGGTACACAATTTATGTTCCCAACCAAGGGACAATAACTGGAGGGGTATTTGCAAAAAGCTGCGTTTGGTAAATATTTCATGCTCGCTAATGTAACGGCACGCCTGGCGCGTGGGGACAGGAGGGGAGGGAGGTACACACCAAGGGGGGGGGTTGGCAAGGGTCCATGCAATTAGCAAGTGAGCTTCCTTGCCCTTTCCTACATTGAAGGCCACAGCCCTCCTCGGGCAGGAGATACACCCACCCCCTTCCAGTCTCAAGGAACCCTGGGAACCGCCATGGTTTCTGGGGTGGAGCCCTGATCTCAACACTTTAAAAGGCAAACCTCCCCCAGAGCAGTGGCTCCCCTGTGGGGCTCTTGGAGCAGTATCCCCAGGGCCCTCAGTGAGGATTTTCAGGCTCCACTCCAGACAAGGGATTGCACATACCCATCACCTGTGTGAATAAAACACTCACAGAGCATCCTGCCCTGGGCTGTGGCCATCAGCACCAGTGCTCTGCCCAGCTGCGTCCTTCTGGTGCAGCTGCAGAAGCCGCTGGCCAGGTCTCTTAGTTTTCAGGTGATTGACAAATTACAGGACAACCTAGTCACACAGAGGGTCACTCACCAAGCAGGTGTGAGTAGGCTCGGGAAGAAGAGTGTGCCCCAGCCATAGCCCTCCACCCGCCTGCTGCTACCCTGAGCCGGTTCACCCCTCCCACCCCGCCCCCATCCCTCTCCCACCACCATAGTGCCCCCCCACAAGGGACCCCAACTAGTTAAGTTGGGTGAGTGGGTTAAAGGTCAGTAAATCTGTTGCTATCAGTGTATTTCAGAGGCTGAGGATCCCTACCACATATGCTGGTAGAAAATCTGGGGGAAGAAGACCTGGGTGCAGCCACCCAGGACTATGGGGCATCTGTGGTCCTAAGAACCCCAACAAAATCCACCTATAACTTGAAGTCTAAGGCTTGGTGGGCTTGAAGCAGGGTTTCAGAAGGGGTGGAGGGACCAAGGCTGGAGCGGGAGGGAGCCGTGAGAATGAGCGGAGGCACCGGCCGATACTTTGCCTTCCGGAGCACATGGCCTTGGCCCACCACAGCTCTCCAGGGACAAAAGGAGAAACCAGGGTGGTACAGAGGCAGACAGGACAAGCTGCAACGTGCAGGAGTCATCCAGGAACTGGATGGACCCAGTGGGAAACCTTGCCTGCTGGGGGCTGCCTCCTGTAGGTTTCATCTTCCTGGACTTGGCTCCACGGGGCTCTGTGATGGAAACGTAGAGAAACAGGTCTTTCCCTGGAATCGTGGGACCTCTTATGGGTAAATCACGTGTCTCCATGGGCCCAGTCAGAATGGAAAGCCTGCAGACAGGGTTCAGAACGGAGGGTGGTGGAGAGCCCTGAAATTGCCAGCCCTCCCACCAGGCAGGCCCCTCTACTTTCTGTGCTGGAAGAACGGGGTCTAGCCTGATGCAAGAGCAGTCTCATCCCTTGTCCCTTGTAGGATGGCAAAGGAGATGTGGGCACAGGAGAGGGGGCACTGGCAATAGGGAAAGGGGTGAGGCGGGTGCCAGAAGGGCGGGCCAGAGAGGCACTTGTGTAAAGATGGAGGGGGAAGGTGGCCTAGGGTGGGGTGGGGGTGGGGTTCGAGTTCCTCCAAAGTCCATGTTGAATTCTTTCCCACACAGCAGCGTTAAAAGGCAGGGCTCTTGAGGAACAACTGAGTCATGGAGCTTCCTCCCATGTGTGGGACTAAGACCATTATAAAATGCGGCCTAGAAGGGCTGGAACCAAGGCTTGGCAGTTAAGAGCACTGACTGCTCTTCCAGAGGACACTGGTTCAATTCCCAGCAACCACATGGCAGCTCACACCTGTCTGTAACTCCAGTTCCAGGGGACCTGACACCTTCACACAGACATGCATGCAGGCAAACATGAATGTGCATGGAATAAAAACAAATTAAAAAAATAAAACCGAAAGCGGTGGCCTGGATCAGTGGCTCAGAGCAGTTACTGCTCTTCCAGAGGACTCAAGATGGGGTCCCAGCACCCACATCGGGCCACCCACAACCACCTGTAACTCCAATTGCAGAGGACCTTATGCCTTCTTCTGGTCTTCACAAGCACACACATGCACACACGCAGCTTCATGCAGAGTAAGAGCTGTCGCCTTAGACATTGAGTCTTCTCCAGGCTTGGAACCTACTGGCACCTCGGTCAAGGACTTCCTAGCCTCCAGGACCATAGAAGACAAACCCCTTTACCAAGCCTTCCCGTATCAGGTGCAGCTCAACTAAGCCAGACAACAGGCACATGGAGGTGCCACAGAGGGTGGGAGAGAGGAAGGACCTGTGACCCAGGATGAGACCAAGCATATTAGACGCCATCGGGTGTCACAAGGAGACAGCTGATCAAGATACGTCCTGAATGCAGATCAATGGCAGCAGAGCCATTAGCCTCGAAAATGAGACAGAGAGGAAGGCCTGATCGGCAATCAATACCTGGTTAACCAGGACAGACAGCAAAGGGCTCAGCAGAGGACAGCGGGGGTCAGCAGCTGACATCTCAACCAAGGAGGTGGCCCAGCCTCTCTATGCAAACTCTAGCACAGGTTCTGCTGCCCCAAGTGAACTCCAGTCTTGACAAAGGCTTGGAGGTGCTACAGGACACCAGGGTCCCCATCACTGGTGCCTTCCTGCAGAGGATTCATTACCGGGAGAGCCGACCGGCAGGGCTCTGCAAAAGAAACCCTATCTGTGTGGTGGGGTCCTCTGCAGAGCCTTTGGCACCTGCTGGTACCAATCTAGAGGGCCTGAGGAATGATGGGAAGTGGACAGGACAGAAGACAAGATGGCCAGTCTGGGGCCACCACAAAGATGAGTCAATCCAGGCCCACCCTGCCCTAGCATCTCCCTGGTCTCAGCGTCCTGGAGAGACATGCAAGGACTTTCAGGGGTTTTTTTCGGGAAGAAAGCCCCCACTGCACTGACGAAGGAAAGGGGGATGGAGTGGACCCCATCCAGCCACTCCTGCAGGTCTATGGACAATTGTGCAGCCATGAGGCCTCAGACAGGACGCCTAGTCTCTCTGGGCACACTCGAAGCCTCTGAAAATTAAGCAAAGTGACAGGCATGGAGGGGTTTCCCAGAGCCTGACAGGCAGGAACAAACGACTATTTCTGCTCACTTGCTATTTTCTATGCCCCAGTGTGTATGTATGTGTGTGTGTGTGCACACGTGCATGTGCATGCTTTGTGTGAATGAATATTTGTGCATGAATGCATGCATGTACATTTCTGCTTTTGTTGTTCGTACATGCCTGGATGCATACTTGTGCTTATACCAGTGCATGCTGCAGGTTTGTATATGAAAACATGCTTGTGCTTCTGTCAGGGTATGCATACATACATGTGCATGTGTGCTTCTGCACGTGTGTGTGTGTGTATGTGCACGCATGCATGCTAGTTGGTTTTATATCTACTTGTTACAAGCTAGAGTAATCTGAAAGGAGGGAACCTCAATTGAGAAAATACTCCCTAAAGATCCAGCCGTAGGACAATTTCTTAATCAGTAATGTTGGGGGAGCGCCCAGCCCACTTTGGCTGGTGGTTCTGGGATCCATTAAGAAAGCAGGCTGAGCAAGCCGTGATGAGCAAGCCAGTAAGCAGCATGCTCCATGGCATCCGCATCAGCTCCTGCCTCCAGGTTAATAAATAAACTGTCAAGTGAACGCTCTCCTCCACAACTTGCTTTTGGCCACGGTGTTTCATAACAGCAACAGAAATGCTAACTAGAACTGCGTGTACACGTGTGCACATACATTTTCCAAAAGCCAGAGCCCCTGGCTTTGGGGGAAAGCATTCTTCATAAGCCATGCCCTTGCTCTGTGTCTGCACCAATGGTGTCCCCTTCTTCCCCAAGAGCCACAAAGACCCTCATGTGAGGGAAAGGTTACTTCCAGCCCAGTTCTGCTTAGCGGAATAAACATATTTTCACATTTCCTTGGAATACCAAAAAGAGGCTAGGACATGAGAAGACAGAAAAGAAGCCATATTTCTGTCTCTCTACCACACACCTTACAAAGGTCTCTTCACCTGGTCCCTTGGTCCTCCATGTCTCAACCACTCAGGTCTACCCTGTGAACCCCAGAGTCCAGTTTCCCCGAGCTGGTCTGGAACCACGGATCACCATGGTCGTTATCGCCACGACAAAACGCCATGCCAGCTGCTGCCGTACTGTCAGTAAGTAGACAGTCTACAGAGTTCTCTGGATGGGAGGATTTCAGGACTCTCCCTGTAAGAAGGAGAAATCCCCCTGCCGAGCTTTGCACACCCTCCAGAGCTTCTCCAGGTCTCAAGAGCAGAGCTGCGGGACCACCCAAGGGGAAAGGCTGAGGCTGAAACCAGTGACCTCCACAGCCAAAGTGACACCTGCAGGACCAGGGACTCCCTGGGGTTCTCAGTAGGGCAAAGATGGGGGGGCGGCAAGAGAATAGACAGAGAGACAGGAGGTGGTGGGCAGGATGGGGGCAAAGCTGCCCGTGGGGCAGGAACAGGCCCTACCCCACCTGTGGTGAGGCCCCACGACAGATGATCTATACACTGGGAAGACACCAGAGACACCAGAGGCTGGGTTTCCCCATACCCCAGTGACAGGACGGAGGCAGAGCTTTGCGACAGGAAGCCGTGTTGCTGCAGTAAAGATGGAACACAGACAATGTCCGGGTGATGCTAGAGCCCAGGGGTTTCTATTTCCATCTTGACTCAGGGTCAGGGAACTCAAGTTTGTCACGGCCAAATAACAGGATGTTTGCCAAAGGCATGGCTACTAGATGTCTTGCTCCCCAAGACCAAATACCAGGGTGCTTGTAAGGGCGTGGTTACTAGGTGTTTTGAGTATTGAGGAGGTAATTACCCTTGTTCGTTCCTTGTATCACTGGTAAGGAAGTCTTTCGCCCTCCCCTTTTGCTTTGGGTCTGCAGGCGCTGTTAGAAACACACGCAAGGCCGTTACGGTACTCACTGGAAGCTCCCGACTCTACCTTCTGTCTTCTGTCTCTTTCTCAGTCCTCACTCCCCTTTTCAGGCACGCTCAAACAAGTTGGACAGTCCCAACAGGTGACCGAGGTTAACAGAAAACACGGGTATCCAAGTACAAACCCACCCACGTGTGCTCACAGTAGCCCAACACAACAGAGTCACGCCGATTGGTAGAACACACGCCCAGTGTGTTCAGCACAGGGGTCTTCAACTCTAAAACAAGAAACCCCCAATGGCCGCCCGGGGACAGGGGTCCTGAAGACAGAAGGCACGAAACACCCGTGCTAAAGGGTCCCGCTTGTGGAAAACATCCAGAACCGGCAAAGCTCCCTAGAGAGAGTACAGGGCAGTGATGACAGCGTTGCCAAGGGCGTGGTGGGGGCGAGGAGGGTGGGCAGTGACAGGGACGGTTCCCTCCAGGTTCACGTCATGCCCTACAACCGGATACGGGGGACAGGTGCACAGGGCTGTGATTAAAGCCATTGGATGGAGCCATTTATGCCACATAAATCCCTCCGCAACAAAATGGAATTTAAGAAAAGTCAAAGCATTAACAAGCTCAGCAAAAGCTCAGAGATGCCACCAAGGGCATCGCAGGATTCCCAGGGCTCTGACTCAGTGAACCATCACAACAGCTGCCAGAGTTGGCTTCTCACCACCCAAAGCCACCCAGCAGTTCCGAGGCCGAGGGGACACAAGGACTGCCCAGCTCAAGGTTTGACTCTTGGAGTCTGAGGGGGAATGGGGCAGGGAGGTGACAGGAAATGACAGGGGACACTCAATGTGGAAGTGGAATTTGGGCTGCCCAGAGCTGGTATTGCTCAGGGGAGCCAGGGGTGGATGAGCAGGGGAAGTAGTCAAGCCTCAGCTGCCCCTTGAAGGGGTCCCTGGAGCTGGTGCTGGGTGTGCCAACCTTGTCCCCACTCCACAGCCAGCTGAAGGGGACACACACACACACACACACACCCCACCCTTCTTAGGGCAGAAAGAACTGAACACACATTACAGAGACCAAGGAGGGCCAACCATTACTGAAGGCGTTTTTCTTTCCTTAGAATTTTTTGGAGACAAAGTCTTATGTAGCCCAAGGTGGCCCCTAACTCCCTAGGTAGCCAAAGGCTGCCCCGATCCTCCTTCCTCTGCCTCCTGAGTGCTGGAATTACAGGCATGCACCACCACACCCTGCAAAGGACTTTTCATTAAAATAAAAAGTCTAAAGGTATTCTTAGAGATTATCAACATTGGAACCCCAAATTTGAAAGTCCCCTAACATCTCAGAGCCCAGGACCCCCTGATACTCCCCTCCTTGGGCTGAGGACAGCACCCATAGGAGTTGTTTACATCCCGGGCTGGGTGCCTGACCTTCCCCCTAACAGGGGTGCCGCCTTCTCCCTTCCTCCTCACAGTGGGGCCTG
This sequence comes from Microtus ochrogaster, assembly GCF_000317375.1. Taxonomy (NCBI): domain Eukaryota; kingdom Metazoa; phylum Chordata; class Mammalia; order Rodentia; family Cricetidae; genus Microtus; species Microtus ochrogaster. The sequence goes on from NC_022014.1 coordinate 82,066,825, forward strand.
CCCAATTCCGACGTCCCCCTTGAGAAGCAGGCAGTCTAATCCTTGTGTCACCTGACATCACCCTAGGAACAACTCAGGGCACATGGGGTCTGGTATTTTCCTGTCCTGGAGCTTCCCGGCATCAAGCCCCCATCTGCGAAGCCAGCTCGCCCCTCTGCCAGCCCTCATCTGCCACAGAGTCTTTGTCCTGGAGAGTGCCACATGCTCAGCCAGGGCTTCCCCAAGGTCCTGAAGATTCCCTCCAGCGCTGAGAGTCCAGGCCAAGCTGGCTGCCCGGAAGGACTGTGAGACCCCAAGTGGTAACTGGGCAGGGAACTCCAGCACTGAGTCAGACACCGAGGACCCAGGGCGAGTCAAGTGGACCCATCCTAACTCTGCCGAAGGTACTGAGAAAAGCCCCTGCAGGGGCAGAAGCAGATGGGTGAGCTCCGGACCCCTACCCAGTTCGCCATCTGTCCTGACAGTCCTCCGTCTGCCGGGCAGCCCCTCCTCCCAACCCACCATCTGCCGCCCTGCCAGGCCCTCCTCCTGGCTCCCCAGGGGCCTGAGGTGGGGAGGAGAGAGCAGGGGGTGAATCTGGCCTGGCTGCCTTGGACCAGCCCATCTGGCACCTCTGAGGGACAGGGCAGGGTGGGGGGCAGCAAGGGTGTGATGTGCCTCCTGGGCAGCTGAAGGCCCTGGATGAAAGTCTCAGAGGCCAGAGCCAGAAAAAGCAAAAGGGGAAGCCAGAGAGAGTAGCCCTCCTCTGCCCAGGCAGCCCATCCAGACCGCCATGGCAGGTGTCCAGACCATTCTCCCTCACTCCCCTCTCCCTGTCTGGCAGCTCTTGGGAGGCAGGAGACACCAGTGGGTACCTTCTTTCTGTTCCCCACAGACACACAGTGCCTGAATGATTCTCTTCTATGGAGGCTGTGGAGGCTGGCCCCAAGGGATGCAAGCCGCTAAGGCAGAGTTCAAGGACACCAGGACCTCCAAGGTCCACTGTGACTCCAGGCTCCATTTTGAGCCACCTCAGCTGACCCTAGGACTCAATGACAGAGGATAGGGACAGCCACTGGTGTCCTGTCACAGCCCAGAGCCCACTGGTGTCCTGTCACAGCCCAGAGCCCACTGGGGAGTCCTGGGCCAGAAGCAGGTAGCAGAAGGACAACAAGAGACCAAGGAAGATTAGGCTGTGTACAGACCCCGGGTGTGGTAGGTCTTTGTGTGGCCCTTCTGCCTCTGAAGAACGGCACCCCTCAGCCTCAGCCCCCACCTGGCCCTCCTCACCGAAAACGTTAGAAGCGTGGCTGTCACCGGCACCATTAGCTCTGCCTATGGAGGAGGAGAAGGGGCTCTTCACACCTACACTGCAGCTGAACCCAGAGGCAGGGAGGACTGCGGGTCAGCCCCTAGGTGTGACCATGCAGGTCCTCGGGCAGATGTGTCATAGGACAGTGTCCTCCAGTTACAACTACCCTCAAGCGACTCTTAGGAGATTATCAGCATTTCCACGTAGGAGAAGGGAGCCCTCGCCGGGGAGTCCAGTCAGCCCTTCCTACCTTCCCTCCCAGCTGTACGTAATTCTGCCCCAACTTCACCTGATCTCTGGATCCTGGAAGGGGCTAGAAGATCCAGACTGTGGAAGTTAGCAGGAGGAGGACTCTGTGCAGCTTTGGGGAAGCCATCATCCACACTGCGGCGGGACTTCAGTGACACCAAGGTCCCCCAGATTCCTGTCAGTGACCCCTAGCTCAGGCTCTGTATAAGCTCTGAGTCAGACTCAGTGGACTCAGACTTTGGTCTCTTGCTAGTGCGCTATCTGGAGTGAATACACGCATGTCCACATCTCCCCAAGAAACTCCACACAAGGGCACACAGGACAGGCCTGGGCATGTCAGCTCCTCTCTCTTGTCTTACCAGCTCCCTGCCCACAGCAGAACGAGAGATCCTGCCTCAGAAACAAAGTGGAAGCAGAGAATGCTAGGAAACCGTGACCTCTGACCTGCACGTGTGCCCTGACACACATGCGTGCACACGGACTCTAACTTGTTCATGCAATAAATAAGGGCTGGAGAGATGGCTCAGCAGTTACGAGCTCTGGCTGCTCTTCCAGGGAACCTGGATCTGGTTCCCTGCGCCCACAAGGTGACTCACAACCGTCTGGAACTCCAGTTTTAGGAGATCTGACGCCCTTTCTGGCCTCCACAGGCTCTGCTCACACGCGGTACAGGTACATATGTGCAGACAGACACTCGTGCACACAAGAATGAATAGTTTTGAATGAGTATGTTTTAGAATGGCTAAGCTATCCATAACGCGTATGGATGCGTGAACACCAAGTGTCTTTAACCTCTCCGCTCTAGGGTGAGAAGGCACCGGCAGAAGTACGAACTCCACGCTGGTCCAGCTGGATGGACCAGTGGGTTTTCAGAAGACCCTTACAGGAGCACGGGATACTCAAAGGCACGAGACCACACAGAAGTTGACCAGGTCACTTAGGGGCAGCCACACTAGGGGACAGTCCCTCTTCTAGGTCCTCAGGGAGGGGTGAGGAGATGTGAAGACTGAGCCCCCTTCACAGAGTGGGGGTTGGCAGGCCTGGTGTGTGAGGGTCTCATTCTAATGATGACAGCAGGGGTCATGTCCAACCCGAAGGAAGCTGCTCCATACCGTAACCCCTTATCCCCTCTGGCAGCACCTCCACCTGCCCACCCAGGGGCAAGAAGACAGCTTCCTGCGGATGCTCAGTAACCATGGAGCCCCGGAGACACCCCCCCCCAGTCAAAGTGTGGCTTTGTCCTCCCCTGGCCTGACCTGGCACTGACCGGCACAGCCCCACACAGCCTTTCTAGCTCTCCATGATCCCAGCTGTGACCCCATACTTGTCCTCCCAGATTCTGTTGGGCGTGGTCAATGTCCACCTTTCTTGCAAGAGCAGGCAGGAAGACACCTCATACCTGCTTTTCTGTATCCAAACCCTCCAGGTCAGCGCTGGAGAGAGATGGTTCAGTGGTTCATCTGTAATCCAGTTCCAGGTGATCCGATGCCCTCTTCTGACCTCTGTAGGCACTGGGCACACATGTGGTATGCATACGGACAATGTACCTAAGATCAGATACAAATACATTTTTGTTTGGTTGGCTCTTTGGTCGAGGCAGGGTTTCTCTGCATATCCTGGCTGTCCTGAAACTCACTCTATATACCAGGCTGGCCTCAGACTCAGAGATTCACCTGCCTCTGCCTCCCGAGTGCTGGGATTAAAGGCGTGCGCCACCACTGCCCGATAAATAAAATTTTTAAGTAAAAAAAAAAAAAAAAAAAAAAAAACTCAACCAAAAAGAAGGGCATTGGGTAAAGCTAAGCTGGGCTCACCAAACAAATCCAAGCCCCCTGCAGGCCACAAGTGACCCTCTGCATAGTAAAATGGGATCCTGTGGGATATCCCAGGCCTAGGGGTGCGTCCTGAAAAGCCTGACCAAAACTGTAAGATTTGTGGCTGGACAGCGCCACCTGGTGGACATAACAGGAATAAGCAAAGTCGTTTCGTTCTTGGTTCTGGGTTGTCTCAGTTTGTGGATTTCTGATTTTCCCTGTAGGAGTCTGTGGGCTAGAAACCTCAGTCTGTTGTGCTAAAGGGTTTGGCTCAGTGGAAGAACACCTGCAGAGCTTGCCTGAGACATGATCTCCAACACTCGGCTCTGGCCTTTAGCCAGATTCTCTTAGCTATGACTAGGTTTCAGAGGGCCCATCCTGGGAACTTAAAGTAAAACTGCAGGGTGTGCAAGAAGAGGCAAATAAAACACTTTTCTAAACAGGCACATGCTAGTGTCAAAGAAGATCGCCCTCGGGGTCATTCCAGAAGTCTCTGGCCACAGAGAGGACGCCTGGGGGATATATAACATCCTAAAATACGGAATACAGGGGACACAGTGCTTCCGAAAAGACACCGAGCTCCTAGTTAGCATCAGCTGACATGTTGACACAGCCTGGAGTTATACCTAAGGGTGTTTCAAATGGGAGGATTACCTCCATCCGACTGACCTGCAGGCTAAGCTCTGGGAGGGCAGCTCACAACCTGTGGGTCATGACCCCTTTGGCAAACCTCTATCTCCAAAACTATTACATTACAATTCATAACAGAGGCAAAATTACAGTATGAAGTAGCAACAAAAATAATTTTATGGCTGATGAAGTCACCACAGCCTGAGGAACTGTATTAAAGGGTCGCAGCAATAGCAAGGTTGAGAACCACTGATCTAGGGCATTTTTTCTTGATTGCCGATTGATCTAAAAGGGCCCAGCCCACTGTGGGTGGTACCAGCCCCACATCCTCTGTGGGGTCAGCTTCAGTTCCTGCCTCCTGTTCCTGCTCCTTCGGTGATGGAAGTGTAAAAATAAAGAAGCTCTCTCATCCCCCAGCTGTTTCTGTCAGAGTGCTTAGCACAGCAACAGAAAAACAAACTAGGGAACCAAAGTGAAACAAAATTCCACTGGAAACATCCAGGGCCCTCGACTCTCTACTTAGAAACTTGTTAATTAAGGCAGGCATGATTCACTGGCCACCGAGCCTGACAACCAGAGTTTGATCCCATGACCCACATAGTGGGTGGAGAGAATCAATTCCCCTGAGAGTTGTCCTCTGACCTAGACACACACACACACACACACAACCATGGCACGTGTGTATAGCACACACACACAACTGTGGCACATATGTATAGCACATACAACCATGGCACATATATACAGCACACACATAACTGTGGCACGTATGTACAGCACACACAACTGTGGCAC
>NC_022014.1:82071888-82074867 GCF_000317375.1 Microtus ochrogaster
CACACACAACTGTGGCACACATATATAGCACACACAACTGTGGCACACATATATAACACACACAACCATGGCACCATGTACAGCACACACACAACCATGGCACGTATGTATAGCACACATACACACAAAAACATTAACAAATGTTTTCAAAGGAAAAGAGGGAAGAAAACTGTCAAGAGGTCCAGGGAGACGGTGCAGTGAGTAAAACATGAGCACCTAGGTCTGCATTCCCAGAGCCCACATGTAAGCCAGACAAAGCAACACGCGTCTGTCATTCCGGCAGCCCTTCCGGGAGATAAGACATGGACACAAGAGAATCCCAGAAGTTTGTGGGCTAGCTAGCCCGGAACATACAGTACAAAACAGAAAACAAGGACCAACACCCAAGGTCTGTCCGGCTTCCACACGCATGTACTGTGTGGCGTGAGCACACCCATGCAGACTTGCATTCACACACACGCAACACATAACACGAGATTTACGTCCCTTGTGTTGTATTTCACAGTAACTCTGGCTGATGAGGAAAATTTGTTTTGTGGCTTGTTTGGGCAGAAATTCTAGTTAGTCTTTGTGAGGAAGCCATTCGGAAAGAAAACCAGCATTTAACTGGGACAATGGTGTAGTGGTGAGGTAGAGGTGGAGGAAGGAGGGGTCTTCAGTTCAGGGGTTCAAGACCAGCCTGGGCAACATGGTAAGACCCTGTCCCAGAAGGGAAGGAAGAATAGAGAGGAGGAGGGAGGAAGGGAAGAAGGAGACAGAGGGAAGGTAATGGGAGGGAGAGGATGGAGGAGGGAGGACCTTTGTAACCTCTTCATTAAGTATCCCCCACAACGGTCACAGCAGGTGGCACCATTAGGCAGAGATGGTGGACCCAGTGGGAAGGCTCAGGCTGTGACCCTGGCACCAGGCAGGCTCAGCACCACAGTGGCTCCCTCAAGCCAGGAACTGATGATTTAGCTTTGTCTCCCTTTCACGGTTGGGATATGGCTGGCAAAACAGCGTCGGTAAGAAAAAACTGCTTCCGCAGCCATTGAGGACACAGACGTGACCTGGAGTTCAGGGACGTCACAGCTGAGTGCCCACAGGTTGGGGTCCATGGTCACTTCCCTGTCCCATCTCCAAGCCTGAGCGAATTTGCCCAGGGATGCTGGGGGATGTAGGTATCTTCTCTCACTACATCCCCTATGATCCCAGGACACCAGCCTGTGCCTCTCTCCTCGCCCTTCACACAGTAGGCGCCAAATAAATGCCAACGGAGCAGAGTATGTAACTGGAGGCTTCTCTCCCATCCGCTAGTTCCCAGAAACCCATGCTGAAGCTTAATATTAATTATAAATGTTTGGTCAATGGCTCAGGCTTATTACTAGCTAGCTCTTACATTTAAATTAACTCATTCCTACTAATCTGAGTATTGTCACGTGATCTGTGGCTTACTAGTGTCACTCTGGCAGGTTGTTCCTTGGGCAGCTGGATGGTGTCTCTCTAGCTTTGCCTTTCTTCTCCCTGTATCTCTGCTTGGATTTCCCACCTTGGCTCTATTCTGCCTGGTTATTGTCCAAATAAGCGCCTTTATTAACCAATTGTAATAGAACACATTCACAGCATACTGGAGAACATCCTGCATACAGAGGGAAGAGGTCCACAGGACTGGCTCACTTAGAACAGACACAAATGTGAAACTGGCTGCCATGACTCCAACCTCTAGAACACATCTTCGGGGCCCAGCATTGGGGTGGTGGGCACCTCCACCTCCACCTCCCCTCTGGTTTCCTGTGAGACCCAGGCCCCTGAGATCCCTGGGGAATCTGGATGCACCTGTGACCCAATCAGTCCTCCCATGACACCCCACACCCACCGGACGTCCTGCTTCATTGACGTTATCCACAAGACAACTCATGAGGATGACCATGGGGCCAAGGTGAAGGATGTTTCCTACCCAGGGTTTTCCCAATAGAAGAACCCTCTCCTCCCACAATAGCATAGGCAGGGCAGTGATGGTCTGGCCACCTTTATCTATACGAGGCAGCCAAAGGGAGCCACTTATCTGCCCCAGCTCATCCCTTCTGCTCCCTTGGGACACAAAGAGACAGCCACAGGGCTATAAAATAGACGTCTCTAGAGATAGCAGGTCCAGAGTCTCTGGGGAGATCCCAGGATCACGGTGCCTCTTTGGTATATCTCTATCCGTGTGGTTTCAAAGGGACCCAGAACTCTGGCCTCCAGGCAAAGTCAGTACCAGCCACTCTTGCTCCACCCACCCCTCCCCATTAGAGCTGCCACTCACACCTGCCAAAGGTAACCAGACACTCTACAGACTCTGGTCATTGTGCCCCTGAATGGCCCCCATGCCTCTCGCCTTCACCCCTCACCCTCCACACTCACCCCTCAGAACTTAGTTACCACATCAAGACGCCCAGGAAAAGACCGGGAAAGTGCAGGTCGTTCCAAGTCTCTCAGAACGCACAGCACAGAGCACAGAGGTCACAGCACAGAGCTGAACCAACCAGAATGCAGTGGAAAAGGCCGAGACCTGGAGCAACGAGGGCCGGCGACAAAGTGACTTTCCCTCAGCAAGCTCAGAGGAGCAGAGGGAACCCCACGGGTATGGGTGGTAGAGGACCTCAGACTTATGAAGACAGAAGCCTCACACAAGGCTCCACTACAAGCAGTCAGGAACGGAGAGGACCTCCAAGGCCCCAGAGTCCAGCAAATGTGGTCTCTCATTCCAAAATGTATTTCTCACTTCCTCTCAGCAGAGCCAAGGAACAGTACCATCCATGAGAGACCTTGAGAGGAAAAATCCTCAAGGCTACGGGACATTGAGGATCACAGGCCCCAGGTTGAAGGGCAGGAGACCCCAGTTGGTCCTCCACTGGCTGAGCCCATGGATAAAGGCCAAACAGAATCAGGGCCAAGGTACAAAGCACTACTCTTGGCTCCGGTGCTGAGCCTCACTCAGGACTTCCTCCTGCAGGGCCT
>NC_022014.1:82075344-82075918 GCF_000317375.1 Microtus ochrogaster
AGTTGAGCCTCACCCCAGAGCTGGGCTCAGCCAATCCTGAGTCCCACGTTCACTCACCATTTTCATGGCTGGCTCAGGTCTTTCTCCACTCATCCCCTCCGGGTAAGAACACAAGGCACATGCCCTGCTGGGCCCCCAACGTCAAGCAGCAGAGGGATGCTGATGGCCCTCAGGCCCCCAGACACAGGACGGGGGCCTGTGGAGCTGGGGTATCCCAGGGCTGAGCTCAGAAAAGAACCCCAGGCTCGCCCATCTTCACCCTCCTTTCCCAGGTAAACGCTTTGACTCTCCTCCATCTGTGGCCTCTAGAAGGTTCTCAGTCCCAGAGTAGGGGCTAACAGGATACCAACAGCATGGCTAGCTCTCATGATGACCCCACACAGAATCCCAGAGAGAGGGCACAGACAGAGCCATACACACCCCTGCCCAGCACCCCCAACACTGCTCAGGAGACCTGGAGACCACAAGAAGCTCCAGTTAAACAGAAGGTGCCAGGGACAGAGATGAGCTGATCCTAGCCTCTGCCCAGCCCATCCATAGCCAGCACTCCAAGGTGAGCTGCCTCAGGGCGTGC
>NC_022014.1:82076433-82078905 GCF_000317375.1 Microtus ochrogaster
TCAGCCTCTGGGACTTTGAACTGATTATTATTCAATGTGCAGCTGCTGGCCCTGAACAAACAATGGGTGGATGCCTATGTCATACGTGGGAGGAGTGTGGTTTGGGCAAGAGGAGAGCATGGAGAGAAGAAAGGACGAGCTGGGATTGTCCCAATAAAGAGCCAAGCAAAGACAGAGCCTGGTGGCTGCGGAGGTCTGGAAGGGAGAGATGGGATTATAGGTTTTAAAAGGAGACTCTAGCTGGAGAGGTGGCTCAGCGGAGAAGAGCACTTGCTGCTTTTGCTGGACACCAGGTTTGATTCCCAGCATTCATGTGACGCTCACAAGCATCTTAACTCCAGTTCTAGGGGAGTCAATGTCCTCTTTTCGCTTCCATGGGTTCTGTACATATATGTTGCACAGACACATACAGTCAAAACACCTACACAATAAAGAAATTAATAAACTCTTAAAAATAAAAAGAACCCCCTAAAATGGATACAGCAGTACACACTTAGAATCCCAGCGCTCAAGAATGGAGCGCAGAGTGAGTTCCAGGACAGCCAGGGCTACACAGAGAAACTCTGTCTCGAAAGACAAACCAAAAAAAAAAAAAAATAGTTTGAGCTACATAGTATTAATACCTTGCCTCAAAAAAAAAATGTTTAAAGCAACCCCAACGAATAAATTGTATCATTGTTTGTTACTGTCCTGGCTGTTCTTGTCACTTAGTCAGAGATACACTTATCTGCCTCGGGTGTTCAGGGTGTGCTCCCCATGCCCTCAGGACCAAGAGGCAACTGATTCATTGTACCCAAGGCACTCAGAAAGCAGAGAGATAGATGCCGCTACTCAGCTTCATTCATTGAATGATCAGCTGATATATCAATGGATTGACTGATGGAGGCATGGCTTGTCTTAGTCACTTTTCTATTGCTGTGATAAGACACCATGACCAAGGTGCAACTTACAGAAGAAAGAGTTTGTTTGGGGCTTACAGTTTCTGAGGGTGAACCTATGACCACCATGCCAGGGACCATGGCAACAGGCAGGGACCATGGCAGCAGGCAGGCAGGGGCCACAGCAGCAGGCAGGGACCACAGCAGCAGGCAAGGACCATGGCAGCAGGCAGGCAGGGACCATAACAGCAGGCGGGCAGGCACAGCACTGGAGCAGAAGCTGAGAGTTCACATCTTGATCCACAAGCAGGAAGCAGAGAGCACTCTGGGAATGATTCTAGGCTTTTGAAACCCCAAAGCTCACCCATGGTGACACACCTCCTCCAGCAAAGCCACACCTCCTAAACAGCCCACCAACTGGGGACCACGTATTCAAACACATGAGACTACAGAGGCCATAAACCACCACAAGGCCTTACTATGCAGCTCTGGCTGTCCTTGAACTCACTGTGTAGACCAGGCTGGCCTCGAACTTAGAGATCTACCTGCCTCTGCCTCCTGAGTGCTGGGATTGAAGGTGTGTGCCACCACACCTGGCATTAAAGATGTGTTTTTAAGAGATCTGTTTGCTTATTTATTTTTATTTATGTGTATGTGCCTGAGTGAATACGTGGGTTCTGCATGCATACAGGAGCCCTCAGAGGCCAGAAGACAGCATCCAATCCCCTGGAACTGGAGTCACAGGCAGTGTGGGTGCTGGCAATTGAACTCGGGTCCTCTAGAAGAGCAAACAGTGCTCCTAACCACTGAGCTGCCTCTCTAGCCTTCTCCTTTTATTTAGTCTGGGATGCCAACTCACAACCACCCCACTCAGAGTGGGTCTTCCAGCCTCGGTTAAGCCTCTCTCTGGGAACACTCTCCTAAGCACTCAGGTGTGTCTCCTAGGCAACTCTAAATCCCTTCAAGTTGACACTGAAGATTAATCATCCACCCACAGAGACCACTCCCCTCAGAGTCCAGCTGGGATCGCAGTGTGGTCCCCCACTGTGGCCAGTGAATACCTGCAGCGGGGCTCCTGGACTCCCCTCCACCCTGTCTCCATTCTGATGAGAACAGGAGCCTCTGGCTTGGGAACTGTCTCAAAGACTGGGAACTAGGCAGCTGGGGAGGCAGCTCAGGAAGTAGGTAAGAGTTCTTGCTCTGCACGCACGTGTGAGAACCTGGATCTCTGTGGCTGTGCATGCCTCTCACGCCAGCACTGGGGACAGGAAGGGTAGACAGCAGGGTCACTGGGGTTTGCCGGCTGTCAGCCTGAGGGAAGAGCTTCGAGCTCCGGATTCAGTGAAAGACTGTCTAGAGAGAATACGGTGGAAGGTGACAGAAGACAAGTGACATGCACTGCTGGTCTTTGTATACTTGTGCAGGGGCACACACATCCGCCACACACACACACACACATACACATGCACAATCTACCACACACATTCACACGCACACACAACTCACCAGAGACCACTGCACCATCCACTGCTCTCACAACCTGCCTGGGTTTGAGTATAGTGGCACATGCACCTACACACATGTAACACACACA
>NC_022014.1:82079774-82090916 GCF_000317375.1 Microtus ochrogaster
ATGTCCAGACACTGCCTAGGTGCATGTCACATGTCCAGACACTGCCCAGGTGCATGTCACATGTCCAGACATTAATAAGGTCCACAATTCCACCTAGCAGCTCTTTCCCTCTTACCTTCTATGTGCCCTTATGTGCTCTGGTGATGTCCCACCAGACACCCCGCTATGCCAGCCTCTCTCCGCTCCAAGCAGCCTCTTCCTAGACCATCTCCTTTGTCTATTCTTGTTTTTGTTTCCTGTCCTTTGGGGGTCTTACTAAAAACTCTCTTCCCCACTCCAATGTATAACAAATGGATCTGGAGTCTCAAGAAAATGTCCACACAATGCCAGGCATTTCATCAAGACAAACAAACAACTTCCTTCTGTGGAAAGGGGCACAGCTGTGTCAGATCCAGCCTGCAAGCACACCCAGGGGCTCCCTGCAGGGATTTTATTCCTAACCTAAAGGGTCCTGTGACTCGCTCTGAGTGGTCAGAGCTCAGCCTCTTGCATGATTGGCAGGCACAGAGGGGCGTGGTTTCTAGGGAGAAATGAAACTTAGGCACGCACTTTGAGGTCAAATGCTGACCCCCAAGAAATCTGAATTTCTGCCAAGCAGTTTCCTTGCAATTTAGCTTTTTAATGGAGTTCTGGCTCATTTAACCCCGTGATAGAAGAGATGGTTCATTTTGTTTCTCTTTCCCACGAGTGTCTTAAAGAGCTTCCTGTTTGGGTCTAGTCATTGTCTGTCTCCAGTCTGACTCCCATTCCGTCATCCGCTTTCAGCTGGTTTCTGTCGCTGGTGAAGCGGAAAAAGTTCCGTTCCTCAAGTGGATGCAGATTCCCCCAGTCTCAACCTCACTTACTCAAACCCGTCCTTTCTCCAGCACTACAGCTAAAACACAATTGGCTCAGAATGTGGGTTTACCCCTAAGCCCTCTGCTCTTTATTTTTTACAATTTATTTTTATTTATGTGTATGTACGTGCTTGTGTGTGTGCACGCACATGTGTGTGTGTGTGTGCGTGTGTGTGTGTGCATGGTGCAGGGTGCTCAAGAGGCCAGGAGAGGGTGTCAGATCCCCTGAAGCTGGAGGAGTCTAGAGTCACACGCAGTTATGAGACACCCCACGGGGTGCTGGAAATTGAACCTGAGTCCTCTGGAAGACCAGCACCTAATGGCTGGACCATCTCTCCAGTCTCCCTCTGTTCTTTTTGTATTTTTTTTTATTTGCTTGTTTTGTTTCTTAAGACAGAGTCTCATTCTGTAGCCCAGGATGGCCTCCTGGGACTCACTCACTATGTAGCCCAGGTTGGTCTTGTACTTGAAGCAATCCTCCTGCTAGGATTATAGGACTGAGCCAATAAATACTTGGCTATTTTTATGTCAATGGCCAGACCCCAACACACAGGAGAGGACTTCCCAGAGTTTCTCATTGTTGGGGACTTGTCTCCTTCCAGATAGAATATGGCATTCTCTGAATCAAGCCCTAGGTTCCTTGTGGTCCTCAAAAGACCAGATGTTATTCTTTTCCAGTTTTAATTCTAGCTGTGGTAAAATGCACACAGTGTTTACACTTTCACCCACCTAGCTTCAAACTCCCATCTCACAAAGCTGATCCCTAGGCTGGACAGACAGCTCAGGCAAAGAGCACAGACTCCTCACCCCGAGGGCCTGAGTTTGGTTCCCAGCACCCATTTCAGGGGGCTCACAAGCCCCTGTAACTCCAGCTCCAGGAGTGTCTGATCCTCTAGCCCCCGGAGGCACCTGTACTCCCATGCACACACCCATACATGGGCACAAATGCACACAATTAAAAATAACAATAATCTTTTTTTTAAAAAAAAGCTGAACCTCTGCTCCTCCCACGAGCCCCTGGAAACTCCCACTCTGCCGTCTCTGAGTTTGGCTCTTCAGATGTCACATACAAGTGGCATCAGATGGCTGCAAAAATACCTCAGTTGGTGAAGTGCTTGTCACAAAAGCATGGGGACCTGAATTCAATCCCCAGAACCCATTAAAATGTCAGACTTGGTGGCATGTGCTTGGAATCTGGGCACTGGGGCATAGGAGGCCGGTGGGTCCCTAGGGTTCTCTGGCCGGTCGACCTAGACAAACCAGTGAGTTCCGAGATGACAAGAAGTCCTGTCTAAAGGAAAGCAGACTGAGGACTGGCACCCAAGGCTATCCTCCAGTCTCCACACAGATGCCCTCCCCACACACACACACGCCCACACGTATGTGACCACAAACACATGCACACGGAAATAAACTAAACTGGGATGAAATGGCATTTGTCCTTTTATGACCCGCTGTTTTCATTCAGCATGAGACCCTTGTAGGCAGCACAGGGCAGGCTCAGCTTCGTGTCTCACGTGGGTCTGCTCTGTGTGTCTGTACTTCTGTTCATCGTCTGTCCATGGTTCCTCCTCACGTCAACTCTGCTGAATATTGCTGGGAACACTGATGCATACACACTTTAGGGTACCCCACTTCTTTCCTCCTTCCACCTCAGTGTGGCAGCCCCAGGTGGGGCTGTGGAAATGAAGGGAGGGTTGCACTTGTTGAGGGGGGGGACGTCATTATTGACCATGCAGTTCCACTGTGAACCTGCTCCTTGAATTTTGTCTGTTTTTTTTTTATTTTTACTCTTTACATGTGTTTGGGGAGCACGTGCGTGGAGGTCAAAGGGTAACTTACTGGAATTGTTTCTCTCCTACCGTGATGTGAGTCCCAAGGATCAAACTCAGTTCATCAGGCTTAGAGGAAGTATCTTTACCAGCTGCGCTGCCTCACCAGCTCTCTCTCTCTCTCTCTCTCTCTCTCACACACACACACACACACTCACACACTCACACACACACACACACACACACCCTGCATCTGTGGGTCAGGAAAGAGAAGAGGAACATAGGGGCCGTGTCTCTTAAACCCACAACTGGGGTGACCTGGCTCCACAGGGTCACCCCCAAGTCAACCACAGACCAAATGACTGGGGTTTTCTGTCACATTCAAGAGGGTGAGCCCGTGTGATGTGCCCCTGGCTCCAGCCAGCATGGCAGGCATAAGCAAGACATACTGCAGTGTGGGTTAGTCTCCACCATGAGATGTACCCCCACAGGAGCAGACCTGGGGGTCCCTACTGGGCACACTGCATTGACAATCTTCTCCAGCTCCGAAGGCCAAGCCAGGGCAGCTGCAGCACCAACACAGGACACAGGGGTCACAGAGAGCGCACGAACTCAAACCTGAACTGAAGTTTCTGGGAAGGAAAAGGCCGTTCTAAGTACTGAGGTCAGGAGGCCCCCAGAAGTTGTGTCCATGTCCTGATTTCAAGCTGTTGGTGTGAGCTCGTTAGGAAAAAGGTCTTCTCATGAGTCAGCAAGTAAAAACACGAGATGAGGCCACTGTGGTTCAGTGTTGTAGTAGGTTTTCTCCTGGGTCAAAAAATTCTCACATCTGGACTTATTATTATTCACGAATGCTCAGCCTTAGCTTAGCATTTCTTGCTAGCTCTTGTGACTTAACTTGTTTCTCTTCATCTACATTTTATCTCAGGGCTTTTTAACCTTTTTTCTTTCTTTCTTTCTTTCTTTCTTTCTATCTATCTATCTATCTATCTATCTGTCTATCTATCTATCTATCTATCATCTATCTAATCTTCCTGCTGTCTACATGGCTGGCTGTTGGCTGCCTGACTTTCGGTTTCTCTCTCTTTCTCTCTTCTCTTTGTGCTCTCTCCCCAGCCTAGATTTCTCCTCCTACTTACTCTATCTGCCCCCCAGCCCCACCTATCCCTCTCCTGCCTCCCTATTGTTCACTCAACTCTTTGTTAGACCAATCAGGCGCCTTAGGCAGGCAAGGTGAAACAAACGCAACACAGACAAGGGTAACCCATCTTTACCTCATCAACAAAGGCCACGAAAACAAATGTAACACACCTTCGTGTAGTTAAAGTAATTTATTCTGCAGTGTAAACAAATGTAACACACCTTCACATAATTAAAATAATACTATATGACACCAAGTTCCCTGACCCAGCCCCCTGGCTTTCCTCACAAGTCACTTAAGCCAACTGCAGAAAAGCCACCGTGTGAAACTGGACATGGTGGCACATGCCTGTAATCTCAGCACTCAGCAGGTAGAGGCAGGAAGGCCAAATGCTCAGTGCCACCCTCAGTCACAGTAGGTTCAAGGCCACTGTCAGTTACATGAGATGCTGTCTCAGAAAAGCACAGTTGAAGATGGAGGCAGAGAAGATGGTGACCCAGCACAAGTCCTAGAGCCCTAACAGTGAGTAATAAGGACAGAAGTGGGCATACTCCCCACGCCTCAGGGTCAGGCTCTAAGTCCTGGCCCTGAAGAAGCCTGATCCTGCAGTCAGAGTCCAATATGGCCCTCCCCTCCACACCCATCCCCCAAACACACACCCTCATCCCTCCCACACACCCATCCCTCCCACACACACCCATCCCTCCCATACACCCATCCTTTCCACACACCCCCATCTCTCCCCCCACACACACACCTATCCCTCCCACACACCCCATCCCAGAGTCTGAAACAATGAGCCACCCTTACACACCCCACCAAACATGGATGTCCTAACTGTGACTGTGCTCCCTGTAAACCAGCCAGGAAGGCCTGGGGCAGATGAAGACAGCGAAGGGAGGAGGAAGCACCCCATGTCCCTGGGTAGACAGTGAGGCCACAGCACATAATCCTGTTAAGATATTAATCCTCATTTATCCAGGAGGAGAGGCAGCAGTAGCTGAGACACAGCCCATCAGAAGCAATAAAAGGCAAGCAGCTGATAAAAAGGGGAGGCCACTAATAAAACCCCACAGTACAAAGGTCAGTGAGGGCCTGGCAATCAACAGGCCACCTCCAGGGCTCTGGCCACAAGAGCCAGATGCAGTAGGAACAGACACCTGCAGAGGTACAACCAGCCTGGATGGTGCATGGGCAGAGTACAGCCCAGAGGACAGCAGACTGGGAGTCTGGGGAGTCTGCCCTGATCCAGTATGCCTCTAAGGTGTCTCTAGGGCACCAGCGTCCCTAGCAGCACCAACCCAACTCCACCAGAGAAGCAGAGAGCAAAAAGAGCAAAACAGTCCAGACGGGGCCACCTTGACACTGTGCAGAACCAGGGAGCATCTTCTACTGGATGTCTGCCATGTGTCAGGCCTTGGACCAGGAGCTGGAGACCATGCTGCTCCTGGGGGAGACACAATCAGTCATTCACTCACACGGTCTACTGAAGAGAACACGGTGCTGTCTGAATAACCGAGCCTGCCAAGGACAGAGCCACAAAGCCATCAGCAGAGAGCGGTCCTCCAGGCCTGAGCCCGTGTTTGATTTGGCTGCCCAGGACAACTGTCGCTCATGCTGGTGTCTGTTCTACCCAGCCCCAGACCAAAGGTTCCTGGGATCAAGCCTCAGAGCACCAAGAGTGTCCTCAGAAGAAAAGGAGAAGTGTGCCTGAGCTCCTGTGTGTGCTCAGCAAATGCCACCTGCACCCAGGACAGTGTGCTGTGAATGCCACGCCCAGAGTAACGCAGGGCCCTGCTCCTCCAGCCTCACACCTGATGACTGAGCTGAAGGTCTGATCACAAGAGCAGATCCCTGACGTCTGTGCCATTGCTGGAGGCAAAGAGCAGACAGAGCAGACCCAGATCTGGTCTGAATGAAAATGGCTCCCACCCCGTAGGCTCATAGGGAATGGCGTTGTTGAAGATCTGGCCTTCCTGTAGGAGGAAGTGTGTCACTGGGGGTGGGCTTTGAGGTTTCAGAAGCTCAGGTCAGGCCCAGTGGCTCACTCTCTCTTCCCAGTGCCTGCTGATCCAGATGGAGAACTCTCAGCCCCTCTCCAGCACCATGTCTGCCTGTGTGTCCCCATGTTTTCTGCCATGGCGATAATAGACTAAACCTCTGAATAGTAAGTCAGTCCCAACTAAATGTTTTCCTTTATTAGAGTGTTCATGGCCATGGCATCTCTTCGCAGTGGTAGAACCCTAAGACAGAGGCCCGCCCACTCTGCCCCTAGCTGGGCGTCCTCTCAGACTGGAGCAGCCTGGAGCTGCTGTGCAGACCAGGGTGGAGGGCAGTTCCCACGAGAGCCAAGCTTCCAGGCTCTGAGACGTGGGGCCCCCTCCTCCATGAGAAGGACACTGGAGGATGAAGGCAGAGGGAGGAGGAACTGGGGAGATAGAGGCCATGCCAGGCTCACACAGCCCTCATGTGCAAAGTCTAGACTGGTGACATCCCATCTCTGGAGATGCGCAGGATAAGAGGCCTGACTGACCCTGGGACTTTGCTCCACTCCTGGCCTGAGCTGTCTGTGAGCCTGTTCACCTGAGAGCCCATCATGGAACACCCAGCCGTCCTCCTCACCGTGGCTCTGGCTATCCTGGCTTGTGGGACTGGGGCGCCTCTGCAAAAGCCACACAAGTTACTCCTCGTGTCCTTTGACGGCTTCCGCTGGAACTACGACCAAGATGTGGACACCCCTAACCTGGACGCCATGGCTCAGGAAGGGGTAAAGGCACGATACATGACACCCGCCTTTGTCACCCTGACCAGCCCCTGCCACTTTACACTGGTCACTGGTGAGTGCCAGCCTCAGGACGAGGCTTGGGAATAGGAAGAGCCTGAGACATGGGGCGGGGGAGTCAAATGGGAGGCACCCTGGTCAAAAGCGAGGAGGAGGGGGCCTCCAGCAGGATCCAGAGCCCACACAGGGGCCCTTGAGGAATCTTCTCTGGTGTCCCAGGGCTTGGTACGCCATAGGGCTTTCAGGCGACTGTGGGCTCACGAGCCTTCCCCAGGCTTGCTCCACACACACACACACACACACACACACACGTCCTGCCCTCTGCTTCCCCTCCCAGGCAAATACATTGAGAACCATGGGGTGGTTCACAACATGTTCTACAACACCACCACCAAGGTCAGGTGGCCCTACCACACCACGCTGGGTATCACGAACTGGTGGGACAACGGCAGCATACCCATCTGGATCACAGCCCAGAGGCAGGTAAGACGGCCCGCCCACGGGGAAACTGAGGCCATGGTCATGGGGAATCCACAGCAGCCACAGGCATCCTGCCTTCCGGCCTAGGAAGCTGCTCAATGAACCCCCGAGGACCGTGCAGGCAGCCATCCCAGCCATCCCAGGCTCAGCTACAGTCTCTAGGGAGACCAGGACAAAGGGTGTACCTGGGCTGGCAGAGGACTTGCCCTGCGTGCAGGAAGCTCTGGGTTCTGGCCTCAGCCCTGCAGAAAGCCAGGTGTGGTGGTGTACACCTGCAGGAGGATCTGAAGACAAGGTTGTTCTTGGCTTCACAGTGAGTCTGAGGCCAGTCTGGGCTGTGCAAGACCCTCTCAAGGAAGGAAGGAGAGGAGGGGGGAGGGAAAGAAGGAAGGAGGGAAGGAAGAAGGAAAGGGAGGAGGCATGGAGGAGAGAAAGGAGAAGGGAGAGGAGGGGCGGAGGAGGGGAGGCAGGTCTCGCCCTCAGGCCCTTTGGCAGGGAAGAGGAGGATCACATTGACTCTGGGTAGCTAACTGACTCAATAAGAAAGTGCTGAGTCAAGAGTCTTGATCTGTTTCCGGTCCCACCACTGGGCATCTGGATGCGAAAGGGCCAAAGACTAAACAGGCGGGGTGCACTGTGAGATGAGAGTGGCCCCGATTCGCATTGCCCCAGGGGATTCTTCAGGGGAGGCTTCTAGTCAGTGATGCCAAAGGAAGGGTTTCCTGGTAGGCAGGAACAACCCACGGCCCCACGGTTCGACTTCCACCCAAGTGATACTTCCTGTCCTGTGGCACTCGCTCCTCCAGCTCCAGAGCCAAAAATGAAAGTGAGAACTCAGCCTCCCCAGATAAGGAGAGGAAAAAATGAGGGAGTGGGGGAGGAGAAACTGAACAGGAACCTTGGACCCATGTTAACAGGGGTTGGACGGAGAGACAGAATGGGCAGCAAGGATTTATGGGAAGGTGGGTGAGCAGGTGGTAGGGACAAAGTGGACGGAGGAGAAGACAATGAATGGAGGCCACGAAACAGCAGAGGCTCGCGGCGAGGATGCTGAAGGGCATGGCATATGGGGGCGTTTCCCATCTACAGTCTCAGTTAGGACTTGATGACACTGGGTGCTTGTCCTCTAGATGAACAGTCCCTGCCCCGGATCTGTGAGATAAGGTACACTTCAGGAAGCAAAAGGCCTCAGGGCAGCAGGCAAAAGCGGATGAGGGAGCGCAGAGAGAGAAGCAGGCAGGCACAGGAAAGGGGAAGACAAGACAGAAGTCATGAAGCTTACACTACTTCACCCTGCAGGGCTTAAAAACTGGCTCCTTCTTCTACCCTGGAGGGAACGTCACCTACCAAGGAGAGGCCGTGACCATGAGCCGGAAGGAAGGAATCTTCCACAATTATAAAAACGAGACAGAGTGGAGGGAAAATGTGGACACCGTGATGAAGTGGTTCACAGAGGAGGACGTGGCCCTAGTCACTCTCTATTTCGGGGAGCCAGACTCCACTGGCCACAAATACGGCCCTGAGTCCCAGGAGAGGAAGGACATAGTGAAACAGGTTGACAGGACTGTGGGCTACCTCCGGGACAGCATCAAGCGCCACAGCCTCTCAGACAGCCTCAACCTGATCATCACATCCGACCACGGCATGACGACAGTCAACCAGAAAGCCAGCGACTTGGTGGAGTTCCACAAGTTCCCCAACTTCACCTTCAAGGACATCGAGTTCGAGCTCTTAGACTACGGGCCCAATGGGATGCTGATCCCCAAGGAAGGGATGCTGGAGAAGGTGTACAGCGTCCTCAAGGATGCCCACCCCAGGCTGCACGTGTACAAGAAGGAAGATTTCCCCAAGAGCTTCCACTACGCCAACAACTCGAGGATCACGTCCCTGCTCATGTACAGTGACCTCGGCTACGTCATCCATGGGGTCAGTGGGCTGCTGCACGGCTTGTGGGTGGCACCCTGATTCTATCTACCCCCTAGTGGGTGTCGTCAGCCACCCATGGGGCACACTCAGCACTATGCAACAGGAGTATGTGTTGTGTTATGTGTGTGTGTGTATGTGTATGTGTGTGTGTGCACACATGCGCAGGCTTCAGGTAAGTGTGAGAAGCCCAGGCTCAAGGGTGGCATGGGGGAAAGGACAGAAAACAGAGCCCATACCAGAGAGGAAATCCTAGATGCAGCACAAATGGGCACACCCTGAACCATGGACGCAGGCTAACATCTCTACCCCACTCAGTGTCATAGGGTCTTCACCTGGTCCACAGTTATTCAGTGAGACTTCATCTTTGGGGTCCCAGAACTCATAGGAATCTAGAGGCCATCTTACCACACATGGCAAACTTTCCCTAAGGTCATCCACCCACACAGGGGCCAACCCATGGGGGAGCAGGAAAAGATTGATAAGGAGGTACTGGGGACAGCGTGGTCCCCACTCATGACCCCGAATCCTTGGTCCTCCCTGCAGAGAGTGAACGTCCAGTTCAACAAGGGTGAGCATGGTTTCGACAACCAAAACATGGATATGAAGACCATCTTCCGGGCTGTGGGTCCCAGCTTCAAGGCAGGCCTGGAGGTGGAGCCCTTTGAGAGCATCCATGTGTACGAGCTCATGTGTCAGCTGCTTGGCATTGTTCCCGAGCCCAACGATGGGCATCCTGGCACCCTGCAACCCATGCTTCAATCAGGTGAGGCAGGGACGCCCCTCCTCTGGGGCCCGTGCTGACGTAGGCACACCCGTGAGCTTACAAGCCCATAACCAGGCCACCATACACACCCCAAGGGGGTTGTTGAGAGAAACCTGGGGGTTTGTGGAGACAGCTGGGGCCCCTGGTCCTCCAGAAGCCCATGGAGTTGAGATAGAATCCTCTCCATCTCTCAACGAGCCTTCTGTCTTTCCAGGGTCCGCTCTCCCACTCAGTGGTGGGCTCCGCTTGATGATGATGTTGCTGGGGATCCTGATGGTTCTGGCCAATACATAGCACCCCCACTCAGTCAAGTTCAGAGGCCCAGAAGGCCGAGGAGGCTCAAAGGATGAAGCCAAGACTCTGCTTCCTACTTCTCAGTCTAAAGGACACCTCCCTGCCCTCTGCCCTTCCTCTCCCCAACTTCACCCACTCTAGTATAGTACAGAATGCAGCTTCTGGATTATTCCACCATGCTAGTGACCCCCTCCAGCCTGGAAGCCAGAGAACTACTCTTGAGATCCCTTCAGCACAGGCTTGGAGGACATCTCTACAAAGCAGACAGGCCACCAGATCCTGTCCGCATCATCCTCCAGATGCCTCTACCCAAAGTCAGCTACTCCTTCCTGCCACCACCCAGAGCTTCAGTGGAGAGGACCTCACCCTCACACAGAGCTGGCTTGAGAAGAACACCCAGGGAGCCAGCCTCACTCTGAGGACATCCCAGCACCACAAGTGACAAGATCACCCTGTTTCCCCGTGCAGTCACAACCCTTGGCCAGAGCAGAAGAAAGCCATTAACTTCTAGAAACACAAAACAGGAGTCTACTCCATGCCAGGCTGGTGGGGCTGGGGCTCAGGGGCACACAGTGAACATGACAGTCCAGGCTGGGGCTATGGGGTAGAGCCCCTGGCCACATGCACAGGGGCCTGGACTCATCCTAAGAACCACAGAAAAGAAAGAAAAAAGAAAGAAAAGGAAAAGTGGTCCTAACTCTGGTGTTTGTAACTTCGGGACACAAGAAGCGACTGTGTTCACCCAGCCCACGCCAGTGCCCTTAGGGAGGATGGCAGAAAGAGGGTGGCCTCAGGCAGAGGCAGGTGAGGGCTGCTCTGGGGGTGGGGGTGGACTGGGGTGAGAGGCTGAGAGATAGCCGTGCCCAGTACAAGACGGAGCAGGGAGTCCCAGGGACTCAGGGCTTAGCAAGATCCTGAACGTGAGAGGAACCAGTGGGGGGGAAGGATGTGTGTGCAAGATGCCTGCGTGCAAGGGAGGGTGTGTGCAGGGTGGAGCACCTAAGGGAGGCCACAGTGGGTGGAGTGGGGCTCTGACCTGGAACAGAAGCACAAAACCGGTGAGGAGGTTAGGTCAGTCCAGGCCCAGGCAAGACATTTAATCCAGGGCCAGGCAAGACAGTCAGTCCAGGCCCAGGCAAGACACCAGT
>NC_022014.1:82091472-82100572 GCF_000317375.1 Microtus ochrogaster
CAAGACACTCAGTCCAGGGCCAGGCAAGACACTCAGTCCAGGGCCAGACAAGACACTCAGTCCAGGGCCAGACAAAACACTCAGTCCAGGGCCAGACAAGACACCAGTCCAGGGCCAGGCAAGACACTCAATCCAGAGCCAGGCAAGACACTCAGTCCAGGGCCAGGCAAGACACTCAGTCCAGGGCCAGGCAAGACACTCAGTCCAGGGCCAGACAAGACACTCAGTCCAGAGCCAAGCGCGACACTGAAGCAGGCAAGGGTAGAGGCGATCTAAGGATGACACGCTGAGGAAAACTTCAGGAGACCGAGCATTCCGGATGGAAGCAGATCCTGGGTGCAGGGGATAAGAAAAGACAGATGAAGGGTGGCCTGAGGTTTGGGTGCTGTAGTGGGCAGAGGCACCTCAATGCAAAGATGCTGGGGAGGGCCAAGGGACTCAGGTTTTGATCCACATTCATCCCCCATGCCTGTGAGGCATCGACTTGAAGCCATAGCAGGGCAACACTGTGTACCCAGGAGCCTGATACCCAGTGTGGCGCGGGCTGGCGGTTCACACGTAAGGCTCATCAGGAGAGTGGCAGCCCGTCAGACCACGGGACCAGATTAGAGTCCCTTGCCAGAGGGCAAAAGCGAGGAGAGATGGAGACGAACCTGTCATTGAGAAGACACGGCCAGCATACAGGCGGGAGGGGGGTTAGGATGCTGGACCTAGAAGTGACCCCAAAGATCTTTGCACCCAGATCCCTCTTAGAGGTAAAGAAAGATGTTGCAGTCAGAGCCCAGGGCACTCGTTACAGAGCTAAGTCTACATGTCGGCATTTCCAACCCTGCTTCCGGAGGTTCTGGTCCCCACAGAGGCAGGGAGGTGGTGACACTCCACCGCGCCAGAGTCTGCAGAACACGCTCGTGGCCATGTTCTTTGGCATGCCACGGAGTGGGCACCACAGACATCAAGACTCAAACTCTCAGGCAAGGAGGCCGAAGCAAGACAGATTAGGCATTTCGCGTTCACAGAGGACTTTTCCCCTTAGCAGATGGTCACGCAGCGTGTCTGCAAAACCACTCTTTAGATAAAAAGAGAGAAGCAAAGGTTCGGATGCGCAGTGCCTGCCCATTCTCGCAGTGTAAATTCTCCCAGGCGGCCACCCAACACGAGGCCACTTCAGGGAAGCGCTGGCAGCTGGGTGCAGACTCAGCACAGACCTAAACACTGCGATCCCTGCCCACAGGCCAGTTCTTCAAAGGTTCCACCCACACATTTGCCACAGGGAAAGGAGCCGTCCACTGCCTCTGGAGAGTCTGCCCAAAGAAGAGGAGGCCACAGTTCCTTTCCATCCTGAGCTGTGTGCACTCCACAGCCAGGCCTGGAGAAGCGTTCCCTTCCCACTCACCCTCCAGCAGAAGCAGGTCCAGACCAAACTTTTAACATCACAACACAGCGGGTTCACATGTAGTTACCCAAGGAAAAAAATCAAAGACAAATCTCACGTTTTATAGTGTATGATTCTGGTTTGAGCAGGATTCATTACTATTCTGGGTGCATGACACTCATGGGGCCACAGATTGGACTCCCCTAGTCCAGAGCGTCCATAGCTATCCCCCTCAAACACCCCGCGTGTATTTGCCTATATTCTCCGAGATCCAGTTGGGAGTCACAATGGGTTCGGTTCCCTCTGACCTCATCTCTGCTTCATCTCCTCTCCAGACCTGTTTTTCCAAGAAGCTTCTAGAAGCTGACTCTTGGTTGCAAGCAGGCTGTCAAACTTTGGACTAGGTAGGCATGGACTCAGCCTTCCCAGCTTACCAAAGCCTACCTCCACTCCCCTCGTGGTGTCAACTCACGAGTGCTGACGATAAGACCCCCTACCCAGGTTAACCCCTCTAAACCAACTGCCAGTACCTGTCCTCAACCCCGCCCTCCCCTGGAAGCAGCCCTGTCCCCAGTGGCCACATGGGGGCATGCTGGAGCCCTGCAGCACTGAGCCTGGACAACGGAGGGCGCTCTGGTCTCTGGGGCTCTGCTCTCCCCAGGGCATCTGCAGTTTTGGGCTTCTGACATCTGCCACAAGAGGGCGCTGCCCAGCAAATCACCCTAGGAAAAGGACGCAAGAACTACTACAGACACCCAGAACAGTGGCAGGAGCCAACGTGGGGAGAGGGACCCCAAAGGGTGTGTCATAAATAGCCAAGTCCTTAAGACAGTAGTAGCCAAACACAACAGAAGCAGCTCATTCTTGCTGCGAGGTAGGCCCCTTTGGCGGCCCAGGCCCGTTCTGGCACAAGGGTGGGGGCTCAGCACTAAGAGAGGAAAAGGAATGAGGAGGCCCTTTGTGAGCTGACAGGGAGCTAGTGTTGTCCGTGGGCCACAGCGCTCAGCAAAAACATACAAGGTGGGAAGCACAAACACAGTCAGGGTGACTGGCTCCGGGTGCAGGGCTGGGTGGCCAGGCCCTGCAGCGGGAGACCTCTGCAGCGGGAGACCTATTCATTCTCCATATTGAGAGCTGTGTCCGGGTGGCATGGGTTTGAGTAGTCAAACATGTCCCAAGCCTGGCCCCCAACAAGTGTGCTCCCATAGGCCTGGCTTCCTGTATGTGAGGGTAAGAAATGACCACTGTCCAAGGGAAGACAGCACCACACACTGGTACCTAAGATGGTACTCACTATGACGTCGACAGGGGATTGTCACCATCGTACTGCAGAGGGGCTGTGACGGACAGGCCCAACTCCCTCCAGAAAGACTCCCACTGTGATTATGCCAGATACACACCTCAGATGACAGACTGTGGGGCAGAGGACTGTCCCCCCTCTCCCATCTTCTGCTTCTGTGCTTGACTTCTGCACCTGGGATCTGGCCTGACCCACGCTCTAGAGCTCCCTGCCTGGAAGCCCAGAACTAGGTCCTGACCAGCCCAAGAATCACTTAGACTCATGATGCCACATCACAAGTGTTCTGGAGAAGACTAACCCATACCCACTGCCAGTGCATGTATCCAGACTCATCCCCTGGGAGCCTGCCCTGGCTGGTTGGAGATCAGGTAGACTTGACTGACATCCCCATTTCTTACTCCTGATACTAGAGGACCTGACGGTTCCTCCCTGGAGAGCTGAGCTTCCCCTGTGGGAAACAGGGTTGAGGTACATCTGGAATCACTCAGAACACAGTCAACTCCCTTACCAGCTCCTCAGTCCTGGGCAAGTAGCCAATTCCCTTGGCTCCAAACTCCCTCATCTGTAAAATCAGGGATTGTAACCCAGAAAGGCAGCCCGTGCCTGTAATGCTAGCTCTCAGGAGGCTGAGGCAGGAGGGTGACAAGTTTGAAACCAGCCTTGTTTGCAAAGCAAGACCCTGTCCTAAACAAGCAATAAAGCCTCGTAGCAGTCATGGTGGTTAAAGTTGGAATCCACAAACACGGTTCCTTAGAGACTGGATGACAGATACGAAGTCCCTACCCCTCCATCCCCTTCAAGCCCACTTGTTTGTGAAGCAGGCTTTCTGGCTGCCCCTCCTAAGTCAAGCATCTTCCCTTTGCAGGGCAGGGATCCCAGCTCCACCTGGAACATGGCCACATCTGATGGCGCTACAACCATTTCTCCTGAGTGGAATTCCTGGTTAGCGTCACCTTTGACAATTTACTTATGTATATTATTTACCATTCCCTTTTAAAATAAACTTAAGGAACTAGGGAGATGGTTCAGTGGATGCCTGCCTGCTTCCCAAGCCTAAGAATCTGAGACTGGATCTCCAGGACTGAACCAAAACAAGACAAAAACAAACAACAACAATAAAACAACAACAAAAAAATAGGTGGAGCGGTGCACGTCCGTAACCAAACACTGACCTTGTTCCAAGAAAAAAAAAATAAGGTGAAGGGTTTGGTGGCTCACTGGGGAAGGGTCCCTGCTGCCACCAAACCTGATGACCTGCGTTTAATATCCAGAAGCCACATAGTGGAAGGAGAATGAACCCCTGGAAGCTGCCTTCCGACCCCCACCTGGGCACTGTAGCAATCTGGAGCACACACACAACAAAGATGTAATTTAAAAAGCAAAGCAGGAGGCGGGAGAGAAAGCACACACCTTTAGCCAGCACTCAGGAGGTGGAGTTTGCGGCCAGCCTAGTCGACGAGGGTGTGAGTTCCAGGACAGCAGGGCTGTCAAAAAGATAAAACTAAATTGAAAAACAATGAAAAAAGACATCTGATGCTAGCCTCTGGTTTCCACGTGCGAGTGCACACACAGATGTACACGAAATAAATTAATTAGAGACAGGGTCTCACTGTGTAGCCCTGGCTGCCCTGGAATTTATAGAGATCCACCTACCTTCAGCCTCCCAAGTGGTGGGATTAAAAGTGTGCCACACCAAGCCTCATAATAAATAAATTTAAGTAGGAAAAAAGGGGGTAAATTTAAAATAAGATGTTGACTATATAACAGAGCAGGTGGGCACAAGGGAGTCAAGGAGGGGTCCTGCCTGGCTTCTCTTTTGGAAGCTCTGCAGGGAGGCGCTTGGCCTCCCCTGAGCCAGCATCCAAACGTGGCCCGGGGCTGCCACCGAGAAGCTCAGTTTCCCTGGGCTATCCTGGCTGCCACAGGCTGTCAAAATATTCCCAAACACTGCGTGGAGAGTCTCTGCGCGAAGTTCCACCTGTCACCAGCCCAGCTCAGACTCTGCACAATCCCCACGCACGGAAACAAAGCCATGCCCCCGCATCCCGCAGCCACAGGGACATGGTTGGGCAGTGGCAGAAACATGCCACCCTTTCACTGGCCTTGGTCAACCGGAAGCAGCATAGGAAACATCCTGGGACCCACTTGGGTGGTCCTTGCGGGACACAGAAAGCCCCCTTTGTCAAGAGGCCCTGCCTCTATTTAGAGTTGATTCCATAATGCCGGATGTCACCAGGAGGTGGCGCTCCTAGGCTCCTCAACTCCGGAAAAGCTTTTCCCAGACAGCTTCTGCAGTGGGCAACCTCAGCTAAGGCAGCTCCTGATTGCTCAGACCCAGCCTCCGGGATGTCGGCAGGATGCTCCCGAGCGAATGCGGTGGTTTAGAGAATAGAACCCGGATGCTGAGGCCCAGGCCTCGCCCAGAATCCCCTCAGGGAAATCCCTGCTTCCCCATACTTAGCACCTAGGATGCCCGGATTAGTAGTTCTGAGATTTGAGCAACAAGGGATGCAAACGCGGGAGCACACTGCTCGCGCCCACGCCTTTGAATTCACGTCTGGGTGGGCCTGGGAATCTGTGTGTCCATGTACTTCTCACTCTGCCGGCCAGGACACCAGTCTGAAATGAATGGATGGATGCGTGGGTAAAAATTAGTATCACCCGACTTTCCTACTTTGAACGAAATAAAGACAGGAATCTCTGTGTTTGATCCCGGTGAGACCTGGCCATTCCTCCCAGAGGTGCTACAGCGATGAAGTTGAGTCGGTCCACGAACCGGTGAGCGAGCGGCTCAGAAACACACACACACACACACACACACACACACACACACACACCCGTCAGCTTCTGTTTCCTGTTCTGTCCGGGTTCCAGGAGGATGATCTTCAGGTTCCTAAACCCGACGGGTCAGCTTGTGTTGAGATACAGAGCTCCTTGAGACACGGTTAATTGACAAATGCATGGCCAGAAGGATGGACACCAGGTACCTTGCCCCATCATACACACACACACACACACACACACACACACACACACACACGCGCGCGCGCGCGCGCGCCTACCCAACGAATCACAATAGCTCTTAGCATCGGGGCTGGAGAACGATTCCCATGAACGTGTCTGGGACACCCCGCTTATCCCGGTTCCGGGTACTCGGCTCCCCTCCCCCATGTCGCCAGTCTGGATGCGCAGCCCCCTCCCCACGCCTGGCCGCTGCAGCTCTCGGTGGTGCTGGGTTGGAGGAGCATCTGTTGCCATGGTAACCCGCGGCCTGTTCCCGCGCCTGGGGCTGGACCATTGCATTCGAAGTGAGCTGAGCCCAGAGTAGGAGCAAGGTGGAAATAGATGCTGTGCAGGAATCCCGCGCGCACCACACTTCATGGCTCACACCACGGCACACACCTCCCTATCCCGCGAACACGCTGGGCACGGAAATACACGCGAAGAGTGCTAGATACTGGCACCTAGTACAAGCGATCTTACATGTTGAGTACAACACATTCTAGCCACACACGCTGGTCACCACGCACTAGCGCACAGACCCTCGGGATTTCAACGTTCCAGAATGCACTCTGGAAACATCCCCAGGGTCTGGCGGCGGAAGTAGATCCTGGTAAAGAAGGTCGTGCACCTGGGTCTGTGCATTTGCAATACGAGCGTGCCTTGCTGTCCAGTTTGACGGCCCCACCTGTTATGCTTGACCATGGGAATCACCTCTGTTACTTGTTACCCTGAGACTGGACTGTTTGTGTGCTCACCGCAGGTGTTCTGCCTCTCCACGCACGCAGGAATTGACCACAGCATCCCCATCTCTACACCAGCATAGACAGCTAGAAATCGGGTCCAGTCCCATCGTCTACATTGGGGCCATCGGAGTTGCATATCTGAAAATGACTGTGGGGGCAGCGGCAGACACCGTCCCCTTCTGATTCCAGGTCACTCACCCACCCCCATGAGATAGGAGGACAGGAGAGCAAGATGGACCTGGTCCTCGCCCAGCCGAGGGGTACAGCACACTGCCCTACTGAGGTCAAGGTTCAGACTCAAAGCAAGCGCCTGTAGTTTCTGGATTCTTCTCACTGACATCACCTGGCCTTTCTCTAGGGGAAAGTTCAAAGCCTGGGAACTTCCCCTGTCCAGATGTGAAACAGGGTGCCACAGCTTCCTCCCTGCTTACACCACAAAACAGAAACCGTGGGATGGCTCTGGCTCCAAACTCTTGAGGCAAGAATCTCCCAGGACAAAAGAACCCTTTAAGCAATCACGGCCAGTGCCCTCCCGGAGAGATGCAAGCAACTTCATTTTTCTGTCTGATAAACCTCTGTCGGAATTGCAATGCACTTCTGCAGGTTCCAACAGCTAATGAATTCGTGAATCACTGGGTGGGAAAATGGGTTTTTAACCACCGAACACCAGAGGTCACAGGAAGTAATGCTTTTTAAACTTAGATTATGTACGTGTTCTCCTCATAGGCGTATGCTCGGGTGGTTGGTGAATTGCTCTCAGATAAAGAAGAGTTCTGGCAATAAAGCTCTGTGAAGTCAGATGTGGTGACATACACCTGTCAACACACAGCTTGAGAAGGGGAGGCAGGAGGATCGCAAGGCCAAGGTCACCCTCCCGTACCTAGAGCAGGTAAGGCCAGGCTGTGATGAAATGAGGCAGCCTTCAAAGAAGGAAAGAAGGAAGGAAGGAAGGAAGGAAGGAAGGAAGGAAGGAAGGAAGGAAGAAGAAAAGTAAATTCCACAAAAGAGAGGCCTTTCTCTTTCTGAGAAAGAGGTGGAAGAGGAAAGAACCAGAAAGGTCAGGGGAGGGGGCAGGTTAGAGAGATGGCACCCGCTGCTACTGCAGAGGATCCAGGGTGGGTTCCCAGGGCCACATAGCAGCTCACAGGGATCTGACACTCCCTTCTGACCTCCACTGGATCCTCCACGTCAGACATAGACCACACACACACACACACACACACACAAAATGAGTAAGAGAGAGAGCAGGAGAGCAAAGGCAGGTGGATTTCTGAGTTCAGGGCCAGCCTGATCTACAGAGTGAGTTCCAGGACAGCCAGGACTACACAGAGAAAGCCTGTCTCTCAAGAAAAAGATAAAAAAAAAAAAGAAAAGAAAAGAAAGAAAGAAAGAAAGAAAGACGAGAACAAAAGGAATAAATCTAAAAACATTTTTTAAAAAAAAGATCTGGAGGCTGTGGCTGTGGCCTCACAGACATTACAGACACTTCTCTGACACTATTCTATTAGGAAGGCAGAGACCAGTGCCCCTGGGAAGGGGAAACCCTTGCAAAGAATGTGACAGAGCTGGACTTCAAGAAAACAGAGACACTCGTCACAGAAGGCCAGCACTTGGTAAAGAGAGACACACATCACAGAGACCCCAGATGACCCAATTCCCCTTTCCTTGTCCCTGATGGGCCAGCAGAAACTTTGTCAACATGTAGAACCTGAGATGCAATGGAATTCTCACTGTAGAATCCAGGTGCCCAGGAAGCTGCACGGCTCCCGTGCATGTGATCCAGACTGTACTGATTTCAGCTGGGAATGACCGTGTCAGAGGACAGCATGTCTGTCTGTCTGTCTGTCTGTCTGTCTGTCTGTCTGTCTCTCTCTCTCTCTCTCTGTCTCTCTCTCTCTCTCTCTCTCTCTCTCTCTCTCTCTCTGCCCTCCTCTTGGCTAAAATGGAGCATTTCATATCCTCTTCGCACTTGGGGAGAACAAGACCTTTGTGATTTCACAACCACAGAAGCCAAGGTGGTAATGTGTACAACACACCCCAGATGGGTCCTGTAGACAAGAAAAATTCATCCCTCAGGATTCTAGAGGGCAGGAAGTCCAGATGAAGGTACCAGCAAGGCTGACCTCTGGTCAAGGCTGTTCCCTGCCTCCACTGCAGGCAGACAAAAAGAAAAAAAAAAAAGGAAAATGTTCCCTCAAGTTTTTCTTCTTCCTACTTTCCCTCTCCTCCTCCTCCTCTTCTTCTTCAGAATGGAATGGGTGGGGTGGGTTTTCTTTTAAGATAGGGCCTCATGTAACCCAGACAAGAAGAACCTACAGTGTAGCCAAGAATAATCTTAAAAACTCTGAATTCCTGACATTCTTGCCTCCACCCTTCTTGGCCCTTATGAATTCTTATTTTAAGGATATATTTATTTTTATTTTATATGTGTGTTGTGAGTGCCGTCATGTCTCAATTTTCAATCACTGTGAAAAAATACCATGACCAAGGCCACCTATTTAAAAAAGGGGCATTTGCACAATTAATAAAAACCCAGAGACAGATATTGGGGTTCAACCTGAAAGTCAGAAAAACAAAACAGCCAGTCACTGGCTCTTACCTCTCTCTCGGTCTGAAATGGCGATCCTGCCTCTAGGAATCTCAGAATGAGACTGTGTGAGAGCTGTCTCCTCCTGTCTTATA
>NC_022014.1:82100672-82106940 GCF_000317375.1 Microtus ochrogaster
GGCTACTGGGATTAAAGGTGCGTGTCACCACTGCCTGGTCTGTAAGGCTGATCAGTGTGGCTGTTTTACTCTCTGACCTCAGACAAGCTTTATTTATTAAAATGCAAATGAAATATCACTACATAACTGGGTCCATGGCCAAGGAGAAAAGGTTTGACAGCAGAAACACCTGAGAACTCACATCTTGATCTGAAAGCAGGAGGCAAAGAGGCACACTGGGAGTGGCCTTGTGTGTGGTGGGATAATGCCCTTGTACCCTGTAAAGATTTGTCACTTGTATTGGCTTTATAAAATGCTGATTGGCCAGTGCCAGGCAGGAAGTATAGGCAAGACTAGGAGAATTCTGGGAAAGGCTCAGTCTGCAGCCACCACCCAGGCAGACACTGAGAAAGCAAGATGAAAATGCTGCATTGAGAAACAGTACCAAGCCACATGGCTAATCAAAATTAAAACTATGGGTTAATTTAATTTGTAAGAGCTAGTTAATAATAAGCCTGAACTAATAAGCCAAATAGTTTATAATTCATATAAGCCTCTGCGTGTTTCTTTGAGACTGAATGACTATGGGACCAGGAGGGACAGAAACTTCTGTCTACATATATGGTACCCAAACATTTGGCAAGAGGTAATATCTAAAAAAGCCATATAAGGCTGGGAAATATTATAACACAGGGAGTTTGGAACTTATATGGTACTTTGCTAATTTTGAATCTCTTATATGCTAGTGAACAGAAAACAACAGCTGCTGAGAGACACTGGTTGTGGAAGGAACTGCTGAATTAAACCAGCCTAGATACTTTAGAGATGCCTTGGCTTCAGAATGGAAGCCAGACAATGTGTTGTGTTGGGGGAGAGCTGTGCTTTTGGTTCTGCAGGAAATGAAAAGCTATGGATTCCTTCAAAGTTAGTGGAGATCAGATTTGACCAGGGGAAACCTCCTGGAATCCTGGCTACAGACATGATGGAAAAAGCCAAGGAAGACAGTAGGACAGGTGTATAGAAGCTTATTTCTCGACATGAGAACAGCTCTGATACCGGATGGGACATGATAAATCGTGTTGGCTGCAGAATCCTCATGACTTATTATTACACACCATCCTTTCATATGGCCTGGATAGAGATTTACATCACAGCTTGGTTATGCAGTCCAAAAGGACTTATAAAGTTGACAGATGCCTTTGGCCTGCTCAAACAGAGAATAAAAAATCATCTTTGACAGATGTGCACACTGCACATTCCATACTTGTGTTAATAAAGATGCATGTGCTACCTTTAAATGTTTGTGTTTGTTCAGGGAAAAAAAAAAGAACCAGACGCCAATGAAGACAAGCAGCCAGGTGATCCAGCCTCTCAAAACACCTCTGTTGAAGTTTCCTCAAAAGTTTGCATCCAGAGCCAGGCAGAGGCAGGAGGATCTCTATGAGTCTGAGGCCAGCCTGCTCTACAGATTAGTTTCAGGACAACTAGGGCTGTTACACAGAGAAATGAACAGCTTCAAAGCTACTAACCGAGATGGTCCAGGCTCACAGACTGGACTTCAGATAAGCCTGCACCTTCCCATCACACAGAGACTGGACAACAAATGATACAGATAGCCCCCCCCCCAGGGCTTGACCGTTATCTCAATTTTCTCAGGATCCTCTAAAGATGTCATCACCCTCAGACAGCAGGAAGCAGTCTAGAGATCATGATACCCACATTCCCAAGAGGTGGGGCTAATGGTTTTGGGGCATTTTGGTGGGTTACAGATGTTTGTCATCATTTAGGAGGGTTGATCACAAGTTGTTATTGGTCATGGTCAGGGAAAAACTAAACAAAGGGGGGTAGATTCAGGGATCCCTATCTAAAAAGATAAAATAGGGAATAATATAGAAATACAGAATAAAAAGACAACTATTAATCTCAAATCATTTACATTGGTATGGATTTTTGTATATTGATACAAATATAAGGTTATTTTATTACAGCATATATATGTTTCTACTCTTAAGGTATTGTACCTAGGGAGCTCATTTAACAATAAGAGAAAGCACAAGAAAAACACACATGAAGACAAGACTGCACCCATCCCTTTATGTCTCAACATACAAGCTGTATTCACTTTTACAAGCTATTTCTACCATGAGCATGTGATACTTTTATGTATATGGAAAACACAGTATCTTTTTTTTAAAAAGGTTTTTTGGCTGTAAAATTGTATCTCCTAGTAATGTCTGAAGCTCCACCCACAAAGGCTCACCAACGTGGCTGCCTAAACACGAGCTGAACAAGGACATCCACCACCCACAAAGGCTCACCAACGTGGCTGCCTAAACACGAGCTGAACAAGGACATCCATAGACACGCCAACGTGGACACGGAAGGCTCCAGAGGCTTAGCCCTGTGCAGAGATCTGCAGGCAGCTCTAGTGAATGACGAGAGTTGGAGAAACAGTCCCCACCAGAGAAGACCTCTGCAATCAGTAACTCAGGACCAAGTGATCAGCCTGCAAACACGTGTACAAGTGGTCAGGCCTAGACACACACATACAAGTGACATTACACGGACTGAGCAGGCTATATGTAGGATCCTGTGTGTACATATATGTGTATAACAATTGACAAGAAAAAAAAAAGACAGCGGTTGGTGGTGGTACACACCTTTAACCCCAGTACTCGGGAGGTAGAAGCAGGGGGTTTTCTGAGAGTTCGAAGCCAGCCTGGACTCTACAGAGTGAGTTCCAGGACAGCCAGGGCTACAGAGAGAAACCTTGTCTCGAAAAGCCAAAATCAAACAAACAAAAAACAAAAACAAAAACATCATAGATTGAAAAAGCCAAAAAGGGTGGTATACGGGAGGAGTTAGAAGGAAGGGGGGAAATGATGCAATTATGTCACAATCTTAAAAATAAAGAAAAACATTTTAATTCTTTTAAGGAAGCTGAACAGGTGGCTCAGCACTGACTGCTCTTGTAGAGACCCAGGGCCTGGCTCCCATCACCTACTGGTGGCTCACAGCCATCTATAACTCCATTTGTGGCAGGGGGAGCCAGTGACCTCTTCTATACACACATGTGGTGCCCATACATACATGCAACAAACACTCACATACATGAAATAAAAATAAATAAATATTTTCAAAAATAAGATTAATTTTAAAGGTGAATTTAGCTGGATGTGATGGCTGGCATTTTTTTTTGTTTTGTTTTGTTTGTTTTTCGAGACAGGATTTCTTTGTAGCTTTGGATCCTGTCCTGGAACTAGCTCTTGTAGACCAGGCTTGTCTCAAACTCACAGAGATCCGCCTGTCTCTGCCTCCCAAGTGCTGAGATTAAAGATGCACGCCACCACTGCCTGGCTTCAGTTGTATTTTAATAAATAAAGTTTGCCTGAAGATCAGAGAGTAAAACAGCCCCACTGATCAGCCTTACTACCAGGCAGTGAGAACACACACCTTTAATCCCAGTAGCTACACTAGTTGCCA
Source organism: Microtus ochrogaster (assembly GCF_000317375.1). Taxonomy (NCBI): domain Eukaryota; kingdom Metazoa; phylum Chordata; class Mammalia; order Rodentia; family Cricetidae; genus Microtus; species Microtus ochrogaster. The sequence continues at coordinate 82,104,135 of NC_022014.1, forward strand.
TAGAAACAGGGTTGAGCACACCTTTAATTCTAGCCCTAGAGAGGAATATAAAAGAGGAGGAGAAAGATCTTAGAAAGTCTCATTCTGAGATTCCTGGAGGCAGGATCGCCAATTTGGACTGAGGTTGAAGTAAGAGCCAGTGGCTGGCTGCTTTGAGTTTTGGACCTGCAGGCTGAACTCCAATATCAGTCTCTGTGTTTTTATTAATTGTGCTTCAGCACCCAGCACGCCCAAAGGTTGTGGCATAGTCTGGCTGTTGTCTCATTGGTTGGAGCAGCCACCCTGCTGGGCTGATCCAGGTGGGAAGTGGGGCATGGAGGAGAAACAGAAAGAAGCAGGCTGGGACAGGCTGCTTTTCCCCAACCATCCAGGGCCCTCGGCTCCTGCTGCTGTCCAGATGTTGGTGAAACCACAGTGTCCCGCCTGTGAACACGCACGGGGAAGGCGAAGACCAGGCTGCACTTTGTCGACATGGATCTTTTAGCTGGAAACCAGTCCTTCCCTGTAATGCTTCCAATGCTAGCAAGGCTGGGGTGTGCCCTGGACCAGCAGGGAAGCGGTGGAGACATTGAGAAGCTGCACCGAGGGTTCTGGGACTGCTCGGAGGCCAAGGCTGTGTGTCCCTGTCCACTCCCACTCAGTCCTGGGCATCCAGCTGATTTAGGCAGAGCCCCTACACTCCACAAGAGGCTGGACACACACGTAGAGTGGGGAGTGTAGCACTGACCACAGGAACTACCTCGAGGCTCTCTGGAACTGGAGCCAGAGCCATGGCACTTGGCTCTCTGCTGAAAAATAGCCCAGGGGTTAGAGCGCCAGCTGCACTTGCCGAGGACCCGAGTTCCGTTCCCAGCGCCCACGTCAGGCATTGCACAACCCTCTGTAACTCTAGCTGAAAGGAACCTGAAGCCTCTTCTGGACTTCGTGGGCACCTGTGTCCGCCTGTGCACATACCCACACACATACACACATAATTAAAAATAAAACAAATGTTTTTAAAGGAACTTAAAATATGGTGCAGCTGGGGAGCTGGCTCAGTAGGTAACGCACTTGCCACACAGCCGAGGAGCAGAGTTCGAATGCCCAGACCCTGTGTTCTTCTAGCCTGCTTTCTATTGCTATGATGAAACATTGATCAAACGTTACACGGGGAAGAAAAGGGGCCGTCTCGTCTCATACTTCCAGGTAGCAATCCATCACTCTGTTGGCTGGTTTTGTGTCAACTTGACACAATTAAAGTCATCTGAGAGGAGGGAAGCTCAGCAGAGACAATGCCTCCATAAAATCAAGCTGTAGGCAAGCCTGGAGATTTTCTTAATTAGTGATTGGTGGGGGAGGGCTCAGTTCATTGTGGGTGGTGCTGTCCCTGGGCTGGCGGTCCTGGGTTCTGTAAGAAAGCAGGCTGAGCAAGCCACGGGGAGCAAGCCAATGAGCATCACTCCTCCGAGGCCTCTGCATCAGCTCCTGCCTCCAGGTTCCTGCCTTGTTTAGGTTTCTGCTCTGACGTCCCTCAGTGATGAGCTACCGCATGTGAGTATAAGCCAAGTAAACCCTTTCCTCCCCAACTTGCTTTAGGTCTTGGCGTGACAACCCAGCAATAGGCACCCTGACTAGGACAATCACCGGAAGAGGTCAGAGCGGGAACTGAAGTAGAGTCCGTGGACAGCACTGCTTAGTGGCTCACCCAGCTACTCTCCCTATGTTGCCCAGGCCTGCCTGCCTAGGTACAGCACTGCCCACAGTGGGCTGAGCCCTCCTATGCCAGTTAACAAGTTTAAAATGCCCCACAGGCATGGCTACAGACCAATCTGATGGAGGTCCCCTCCTCCCGGGTTACGTCTAGGTTTGTGTCGAGCTGACGGAAACCAACCAGCACACATGTAAAAGCCTGTTAGCCCACACTCAGGAGGCAGATACACGGGATCGGCAATACGAGCTGTCTAGCTAGACTAGCCAATTGGTGAACTTGGGTTCACCAAGAGACCCGGTCTCTGTAAATAAAATAGCTATGGATCAAGAAAGACAAAGTCAATTTCAGGCTTTTCATACATCACACACAGACACACACAGTCACACACACACATACACATGGGGCATGCATATTTACATATACACATGTATACATGTGTGTTTACACGTATACATAATGCATATGTGTATGTGTACATATATATGGCAGAGAACCCGATATGGTGGCTCAGTCCTTCCCTCCCACACATCTGTATCTCAAACACTCTACTTTTCTCATCTAAGGATACCTGTCACTGGGTTCAGGGCTCACGTCCATCCAGAAACACCAACGAAGATGCTCACTTTCATTGCATAAGGAGAAACCTTTTTGCCAAAGAGGGTCACAGCCCTGGATTCTAGGACTCAGCATTGGACATTTCCTTTTTTAAGAAAGGCAATGCGACCCACCACCTCAGGAATCCTTCGGCCCCATCACACAGGAAGAGTGTGCCTCCCACCCCCTCTGTCCCTCTCTTATGGTCAGCTGCTGCCCTGCAGGTCTGCTGAGTGCACTGTTGACGGAGCCTGAGGCTGAGGCTGAGTGAGAGGACCTGGTCCAACTCTCTCCTCGTCACCAGCCCAAGACAATGGCTCCTCCTCCGGGATGCAGAATAGGGATCAGTCTTCCTCCTCTGTCTGCCTGTGGTGTTCAGGAGCCTCTTTGCAGACGGAGGTCCCTGGGTTTGTCTCCTCAGTCCAGGCCACTCTCAGAAGCTTGTTTGTCCCCTACAGTGTTTACTTTTACTTTGCATTTGTTGATTTTGTGTGCACACATGGGGGCGGGTTGCAGGCACAC
>NC_022014.1:82107361-82109915 GCF_000317375.1 Microtus ochrogaster
GTGTGCACACATGGGGGTGGGTTGCAGGCACATGTCACTGTCAGTGTGCACACATGGGGGCGGGTTGCAGGCACACGTCACACAGCTTTTGGGAGCTGTCTCTTCTTCCACCAAGTGGGTCACTGAAGTTAGACTCTGGTGATCTAGTCTGGGCGGTAAGCACCTTTAACTTGTAATTAGGTGTCACTGAGTTTTCTAGATGTAGATTTGAGGAAAGTTCTTCTTTGGCCAGCAAGATGGCACAGCAGGTAAGGTCCACGCTGCCAAACCTACAGATCTGAATTTAATTCCCAGGACCCATGGTGGAAGGCAAGAACTGACTCCTGCAGGTTGTCCTCTGACCTCCACGCAAGCGCTTCTGGCAAACAAATAAATAAATGAGATTTTGTTGTTGTTGTTTAAAGTTTATTTTGGGCAAGGGATGTATTGCTAGTTCCGTTCAGCAGGTGATAAATAAGCAGCCGTGGAGTCCAGGGTTCAACCCCCAGCACATTTAAAAAAGAAAACCAGGAAACCACAGGAGTGGTAGTAAACACTTATAATCCCAGATACCCAGACATAGAGGCAGAAACGCCAGAAGTCCAAGGCCATCCTTGGTTTCACAATGAGTTAGAGCTAACATGGGTTATGTGAACCCGACTGGGGAAGAGAAGGGAAGGACAATTCAGCCGAAAGCCTTGACAGGAAACCGTAACGAGGGGACGAGCCACTGCTCACCATTCCAACTGGGTGTGGGACCTGGGAGAAGGGAGCCTGGAGATGAGGTGGACAAAAGTCGCAAGCAATAGCCAACTTTATTCAAACCATCAGACCGCTTATACACCAAGGGTTAAGAAGAATCACGTAATGTGTCCCATCACAGGACCAGCTGCACGTGGCTAAAACATGCTTTTCCACATAGGCATGTAAACATATCAGAGCCCATTGTCTTGAATAATAATCTGCAGCAAACTCTCTCCCATCCACTACCCCGGGCCGTAGGAGTTCCAAGAAGAGTTCCATGGTCTTGAAGAAAGTGCGGTCACAATCCTCTTGTTTCCTTTTTTCTCACAAGCACTCGGAATTCCCTCTCACGGCTCCATTCTGGGACATATTCCAACAGCTATGAACACAGCAGTGATAAATTTCAAGTTAAAAGTCCGTTACCTGCATGAAATCAACTTCTTCTGGCTGACAAATCCCAGGAGCTAGCTTGCTTGCTTCCTTCCTTCCTTCCTTCCTTCCTTCCTTCCTTCCTTCTTTCTTCCTTCCTTTCTTTTTGATTTTTTGAGTCAAGGCCTCACTATGTAACCCTAGCAGGCCTAAAATTCATTATGTAGACCAGGCTGGCCTCAAACTCACAGAGATCTACCTGCCTCTGTCTCCTAGGTGCTAAAATTAAAGGTGTGCACCACCATACCCAGCTACAGTAGCTTTTTAAAGATCTACGTTTATAAGCCGGGCGATGGTGGCGCACGCCTTTAATCCCAGCACTCGGGAGGCAGAGGCAGGTGGATCTCTGTGAGTTCGAGACCAGCCTGGCCTTCAAGAGGTCCACAGAGCTAGTTCCAGGACAGGCTCCAAAGCCACAGAGAAACCCTGTCTCGAAAAAACCAAAAAAAAAAAAAGATCTACGTTTATTATTTATTTGTTTTATTATTATGAATGTGTGTGGCCTTGAGTTTCTGTCTGTGTCCTCAGAGGCCAGAAGAGTGCCAGACGCCCTGGAGCTGGAGTTACAGACAGTTGTGAGGATCCAGTGTGGGTGCTGGAAACCAAACCTGGGTCCCCTACAAGAACAGCAAGCGCTCTTAACTGCTGAGCCACCTCTCTAGCCCCATCCAGTAACTTCTAATTAATCAAAACCACATTCATCCACAGGAGTCAGAGAAGTTACAATGGGTTCTGAAACCGTTATTAGTGAAGGGTCACAGGAGGCATTGAGAGACGCCAGTCCCCTACCACAGCACGGTTCTCAGCAGACCGAGGCCCTGCATGTGGAACGGCTCTGTGTGCAGTCAGGAAGACATGGAATCACAGTGCACGGAACACTCAATAGTGGATGCTTCAACAGTATGGAGCATCTCAGAGGAATCCCCAAATGAGCTAAGCTACAAAATGTGACTGCATTCCAAGGAGACCAGGTCTTTCAGGAAAAATACAGCTACTGACAGCAAAACTCTGACTTAGATAAAGTTAAGGATCATGAAGGCAGGTGGTGTCCAGAGGTCTCCACAAGGCTGTCCAGCATCCCTCCTGGTAATGGATCTTCCCTTGTGAGGTCTCTCTCTCTCTCTCTCTCTCTCTCTCTCTCTCTCTCTCTCTCTCTCTCTCTCTCGTTTTCCTGTTTTTGTTTTTTGAGACAGGGTTTCTCCACAGCTTTTGAAGCCTGTCCTGGAACTCACTTTGTAGACCAGGCTGGCCTTGAACTCACAGAGTGAGTGCCTCTGCTTCCTGAGTGCTGCTGGGAATAAAGACGTGTGCCATTACCGCCATGCTTGAGGTTTCTCTTTAAGGCTCAGGGTTTGAGCATTTACCTATCATACACAGAGAGAGGTGAATTCCATCCCCAGCT
>NC_022014.1:82110450-82113543 GCF_000317375.1 Microtus ochrogaster
AGAAGAAGAAGAAGAAGAAGAAGAAGAAGAAGAAGAAGAAGAAGAAGAAGAAGAAGAAGAAGAAGAAGAAGAAGAAGAAGAAGAAGAAGAGGTGGCAAAGGAGGAAACACAAGATCTAAACCTTGAGTTGCAATGACCCCTCGTTCAACAGCGCTCACAGCCGTCTGAGCCCAGGCGTCCTGTCCCATCCTTGTGTGGGTGACTGCAGCAGTGGAATAAATGCCTAGCTCACCCGATGACTCCCCTCCTTCCTTACGAGATCCTCACGTGTGAAGATGCCCAGTAAACAGGCACGAGTGGTTTCAAGGACCTGGAAGCCCATCAGCAAATCACGTCCCCGAAACCCTGAAGCCACTTACATCCCCACCCATTGTTTGTGCGCATCTGCGAACCTTTACCGGGGTCCTCTAAACTGATTTTTAATCTCGCTGAGAACTGGAGGGCTTCAGATCACAAACACACCCTGTCCTGGGATGAAACCATCCCGTGTTGATCTACAAACCACAGGTTTTTATTGGCCTAGGTTTTTATTGGCCTAGCTTGGGCTCTCAGTTCTATGCCAAGTATGGGGAATTAAGGAGATGCCAACATCTCCTGCCTGGGAGATTCAAGCCCTGATAGGATGGGTTTTAAACCACGGAGAATTGAAGAATAATATACAAGTTAGATTAAATAAACTGAAAAACTTGGGACTGTGCATGCTGGAGAGGTCTGAGGTAGCTATCCCAGCCAGGAGAGCAGCCATGTGCGCCAGGGCAGAGCTACATTTTAGATGATCCTCTTGGGGGAGCCAGCAGGCAATTCACGTCATGTCGCAGTAATAAAAATATTTAGGTTTTACTATAAGGATTTTAAAACTGAAAATAGGGCCGAGTGGTGGTTGTGCATGCCTTTAATCCCAGCACTCGGGAGGCAGAGGCAGGCGGATCTCTGTGAGTTCGAGGCCAGCCTGGCCTTCAAGAGCTAGTTCCAGGACAGGCAACAAAGCTACGCAGAGAAACCCTGTCTCAAAAAAGAAAAAACAACAAAATCTTACATACGCCATCACTAGTCCATTCTGTCTGTCCCTGGTATACACCGACCCCAGCAGACCGGGACCCAGTATCCCATTATATACTCAATGTGGCAATCCCTGCCCTTGTCATCTTGCTGGGATTGTGACAGAACGTATACTGTTCACACTTCTGCAGGGGGCTCGCTGAGCCTGTGGCCACCTCCATACAAGATGAATCCATGACCCACATTAGCGGGCAATGCAGAGCAGGAGAAACCGTCAGGATGATGACCAGACGGGGCTGTGCCCAGCCGTGCCACCACAGATCCCAGCTGTCAGCATCCACATCCTGCCCCAGCTCCTGCCTCCTCACCTACACTCCGTCCCTTCAAGCTCCCACTGAGCAGTCTGCGCGCACACCGCTGCATGAGGAGTGGGTCTCACGGACTTCTGGAAGGGTCTCCATGCTTTCTCCCTCTGCATCCTGCAGCTGGGAGCATACATGTCCCCATCTGGAGAACCACACCAGCATGGAAGCCTCCAAAAGCCATGGGATCAAAAGCTGCAGTTAGTCCTAGTCCAAGGAACAAAAATACTGATGCCCATGACAGCTCCTCTTACTCAGGAAGTTGGAGCATATAAAACCCAAGCTTCCTAAGGTACGGACACCCCAAAGTCACTGCGAGCTGCGCCAAACCCAAGCTTCCTAAGCTACGGACACCCCAAAGTCACTGCCAGCTGCGCCAAACCAGACTGCTTCAGTTCCTCTCCGGTTTTGTATACTTATTACATTCCTTTTAACATTTTATCTTATTGTTAATTCTGTGTGAATGGTGGGGGAAATATGTACACTTGAGTGACGGTATCCAAGGAGGTTGAGAAGAGCTGGAGTTACAGGCAGCTGCAAGCCACCCAGTGTGGGTGCTAGGAACCAAACTAAACAGAGCTGCAAGCTCTTCTAACACTAAGGCACTTCTGCAGCCCTTTATTTCTTTATTTTATTTGGGGGTTGTGTGTGTGTGTGTGTTGGGATATATGAATGTATGTGTGTATATGTATGCATGTATGTATATGGGCATATATGTGCCATGGTGCATTCCTAGAGATCAGTAGACAACTTGTGGAAGTGAGTTGCTTCTCTCTCTTCTCTCTCTTTCCACCATGTGAAACCAGGGCTTGAACACGAGCCATCAGACTCAGCAGCAAAGGCTTTGACCTGCTGAACCACCTTGCTAGTCCCAGGTACGTACTTATATTTTCTATTTTCTATTATTTATGCCCAAAAGCACATGAAGCCCAGGGAAGCTGTGCAGGCCAAGGGTGCTGGGGCCATGGAAAGCATCAAGTGACACTAATGACATTTCTATCAAGCTGTCCCTTCCTCGGTGGCCACGATGCCCCAGCTGCAGGCCTCCCCCCGCCCCAGTGCTGTGTGCAGACAGTACTGTTTATCCCTGCAGTAGGAGCTAGACCTAGAGGACGCTCTGCCTCCAGCAAGCGAGACCCCATGAAAGAAACCATAAGACATCCAATGCAGAATAAAAGCCTTCACCCAAGGCTTCAAAGGACCGAGGTCGGGCATCCATTGGGTGACCAGTGCACCCTCTGCATGCTGCTAAAACAGAAAACAAGAAAGAGAATGTCGCACAGTGAGCCACCATCTGTGGATAAGAAAGAAGCAGGGAGCCACCCTGAGAAAATGTACTGCCTGCTTCTGCCAGGACATGAAGGCCCCAGAAGGGAACCTGGAGGATCTCGTTTGCTGACCCCAGAGAAGGAATCCAAGTTGGGCAGGAGGTTGTCAAGCATGCGTGTGACTGATTTAATTTATTATTATTATTATTATTATTATTATTATTATTATTATTATTATTATTATTGTATCTGTGTGCACATGTGTGTGCTTGCTCGTGTGCATAACATGTGGAGATCAAAGGTCAACCTTTGCCCAATCAGTTCCCTTCTTCCACCTTCTGGGTCCTGAAACAGAACTTGGGTTGTCAGGTCTCTGTCGAGGCCAGTATCTTTACGAATTGAGCCATCTCGACAGCCCAAAGGGGTCTTTTTATTGCAGTAGGGATTTTAATTCAGTTAGAATT
>NC_022014.1:82114307-82136175 GCF_000317375.1 Microtus ochrogaster
CAATGCTCTTAACCTCTGAGCCATCTCTCCAGCCCCCAATTAATTTTAAATTTGAGACAATCTGGAGAGTTGGCTCAGCAGCTAAGATCGGCCTGGGTTCGATTTGTCACTCCAGTCCAGGGATCCGACACCCTCTTCTGACCTCCAGGAATGCATGTGGCACATATACATACATGCAGGCAAAACACTCAACACACATAAAATAAATAAACCAAAAAGATATTAAAAATAACATAAAATTGTGAAAATACCGCCTTTCACACTGAAAAGCTGCACTCCGGATCATCTTTCGACTAACCGTTGCCCTTGAGGCAGAGGTTTCAGGTAAAAGCAGAGGTGGGGTGTGCAAGGCCGTGGTTAGTGTGTCAGTCCCATACACGTTTGTGGTTAGTGTGTGTCAGTCCACCTTGCCAGCGAAGCAGCAATCACATCCGGAAACCCCCTGGACCCAGGCAGAGCTGCACACTAGTAATCCCAGGCAGAAGTGGAGGAACTGAACTTCAAGATCATCCTTGGCTGCATAGCAAATCCAAAGTCAGCCTGGTGGAACTGCTGAAACGGGGGACAGATGGACAACAAATGCCACCGAGGGAGTTCAGAACGTTCCGCCCCCATCAGCAAAAAAAGAAAAGAAAAAAAAGGAAAACGAAAGGAAGGAAGGAAGGCATATGTGTCACATGACCTTTGACCCAGCATCCCTGACACCATTCTGCAAGCACATTGTTCATGCAAGAATAAAGATGCTGCTAGGCAGTGGTGGTGCACACCTTTAATCCCAGCACTCGGGAGGCAGAAGCAGGCGGATCTCTGTGAGTTCGAGACCAGCCTAGCCTACAGAGGGAGTTCCAGAATAACCAGGACTGTTTCACAGAGAAACCCTGTCTCAACAACAACAACAACAAAATGCTTATCCCAACATTATTATAAGAGCATGAAAATGGGATCAGGAACTAATCTGATGGCAAAGCTAACAAATGACACCTTTGAGATAAACCCCCCATGCAACAGGGACCCCCTAGAAAGAGCTGGCCCCCATCTTCCTTTCTGCACCTCTATTACAGTATGCTTCCACCTCTTCCTGACCCCGTATTTAGGGTGTCTCCCACCTAAGCAGGTTTCTAAGGGTACTGAGATGGTCTAGAAGACCTGGGGGCAGATTCTGGGGAAGAAGATATGATACCAGGAGACAGGCTGTTCCTGGGGACACAGCTCATCTTGGAAGGCTTCAGTGAGCAAGCTCCGTACAACTCAGAGAGTGTACTGAGTCCCCATTGGGCAGACAAAGCAGGGGCAAGACTGAGGGCACAGAGATGCCCTAAAAACAATTTTGAATTCCTCTTTCTCATCTCCAAATTAAAGTCTTAGACAGACGACCTGTTCTGGGAAGTGTCCCCGAACAGTAAGAGCTGCAAGCTGTCTCTAGAGAGTGCTGAGTGAGGTAAGGAGGGTCAGGAGTGGGGGTATCGATATTTGCATTGTGTGCCTAGAGACTGAAGGCTTGTGAACTTGGGCAAGCATCCCAACCCCGGTTATTTTGACTGACACATAAACACTGTGAGGAGGTGTAGACAATGTTTACCCACTATACATACAGAAACCACATCACTTGGCACAGTGAGCAGTAAGCCACACCTCAATTTTGCAAATGCAGAGAGAAGCTAGAGAGATGGCAGCAGTTATACATCAGATATTGAGATGCATCGTAGATCCTGAATTTAGCTCATGGGGAAGATTGGACGTTTGGACCACAGTGGCAAAGCTGAACATAAAATAAGCAGCTGGGATGCTATTGTGTAAGATTGTATCTAAGGGGATCTAATTGTAACTGCCAGGCACAGGGCGGCTGGATACTATCAGTTCAGGTGTCCCCACTGACTCTGGATTGATTTCCTTGCCCTAATAGTTCTGATTCTCAAACCACAAGCAAGGAATGGAAACATTTCTTTCTTTGTTTGTTTGATTGATCTTTTGAGACAGAGTTTCTCCACTTAGCCAGGGTTGTCCTGGAACTCCCCTGGAACTCACTCCGTAGACCAAACTGGCCTGGAACTCAGAGGTCTGCCTACTTCTGCTTCTTGGTGCTAGGATTAAAGGTGTGCACCACCATGCCCGATTGAAAATATTTATTTTTATTTATGTATTTATGTGTGTACATGAGTTTATGTGCATCACATGTGTGCAGGTGCCCTCAGGGGGCAGAGGAGGGAATCAAATTCCATGGAAATGGAGGTAGAGGCAGTTGTGAACCACAGCATATTAAGTGCTGGGAACAGTTCCAGCTCCTCTGCAGGACCAGTAAGCACTACCAAGCAATGGCCTTTTCATCTGCCTCTACTTCCTTTTTATTTTAAAGTTTTCATATTATGTGTTTGAGTCTACATGGATGTATGTGTACCATGTTCGCCTGGTGCCCTGGAAAGCCACAAGAAGCCATAAGATCCCCTGGAACTGGAGTGACAGGTGGCTGTGAGCGGCCGGAAATGGGAACTGGAAAGCAAATCCGGGACCTGTACAAGTTAAGAGCAGCGCATGTTCTTAGTTGCTGAGCCATCTCTCCAAGCCATTTACTCTTTCTTAGCAAGACTCCAACCTCTCATGCCTAAAGGACGTTGGAATGTAGCTCAGCAGACAAGTGCTTGCCCTAGCATGTTCAAGGCCCTGGGTCCAATCTACCCGACCATCAGAAAACAAAAGTAAACAAACAAGGAAGTAGGACTTTGTCCACGCTATTGTTTGCTCAGAGAGTAGCAAGACATTTACTCCCAAAACATGCTTGGATTTCTACATATTCTTTAAACGTTCTGAGGTTATCTGTCTGCACAGGGAGTCCAGGGCTGACGTCCAGAGCTATTACTCCCTTAACACACATCTTTATGTTCTAGTGCACTGGCCCCGGTGTCCTGGGAGTGACCACCAGCCTCAAGTGGCTATTTGAATGTCAATGATGTAAAAGGAAATACAGTTTGAAATTCAATCCTTCAGGGTCAGGCGATCGCCAGTGCCTATCCTCATGCCCAGAGCCTGTGCCAGTCTTGTCAGACAGTGGCTAAGGACTCACTTCCGTATCTAGTAGGAAATGCAGAGTAGCTGTTAATGACATGAATGAAAAGAATCAATCCTAACTCATTCTACTAATGCCAAAGCTGTGAGTCAGAAACGCCACAAATTCTGAATCATACACAGGCTGCATCGATCTCATGGCTGCATTCCAGTCAAGTCTGTGGTGTTTGTTTCTCCAAATTAATTATCTTAACTACTCCAACTGGGTGTCCAAGGTTGAATAGATGGGGTGTGTGACAGACATACTTCAGGGAAGGGAACTTTTTCCCAGTGTGTTCATATCAGACTCTTGGCTACTTCTTAGCAGACAAAAAGAGAGGGAGAGAGTTGTATTTTTTTTAAGTTTTTTGTTGTTGTTGTTGTTGTTCTTAAAAAATAAGTAATTGTGTTGGTTCCAAAAAAAGAAAGTGGGAAAATTGTAACAGTAAATGTTACATTCCCCTGGAATCCTGAAGCGCAAACAGCAACTGAAATGGATCCAGCCATTTATAGGATTACAATAAACACACCTTTGTACCCGCTCTACCATTTACTGCCCAGATGATCTGAACACAGACAAAAAGAGCTGGCTGCGAGACTGCAGCGGCTTTCTTCATGTTTGGTTCACCCACTACTGCACGGAAGCCCCTAAGTGAGCAATCATTGCGCTCTCCAGGAAAATGTCTCTTTCCCTGCCCCCTCTGTAAACAGTTGAGAGATCTCTCCAAAGCCTTGAGTGAAGGTGGCTGGTTTAACCCAACACCTAAACTGAAGAACACCCCCTAAATCCCAGCGTGGTTCCCCGATCTTTCTTCTTAGGGCAGAAAGCTATTACAACCAAAACAAATGTTTCTCCTCCGCAAATAAGTTCCCCATTACGTGGAAAGAAGTTCCTACAAAAAAAACGAGACCGGATTTGCAGCTGTGTCCAAGAAAGAGGCAAAACCAGAAAGTGGATTTTCAATGGAGTCTACTTTATTGAGAGAACGCCTCCTTCGTCAAGACTTGCTTCAAAACTTACAAAGAAGGCTACTCAACGGAATTCATGTCTGAGTGAGAAAATAAAAGGGTGACCTGGAAGGACCCGGGCCACCCCAACTTCTACCACTGGAAATTGATCCAAAGAACTTGTGGCAGAATCCGAGGTCACACCCAGGTCTGCACACCGTCCCCTACAGCCCACGTCGACGTCACCAAAATAGTGAAATAAACTAAGAAAAAGAGCAAGTTGGTTGTGTCCCCACACACACATTAAAAATCGAGGGTTAGGGGTCCCATTTTTGCAACTCTTTATTAAGAACTTGGAGTTCAGTCTTTCAGGGACCTGCTTTTTTCCCTCTATAGCCTTGAAGAGAACAACAATCGCTTTTCGGTATTCCCCACGCCAACCCTGTATTTTTCTTCCACCCCAGATCCTGTAGTTTCGGGGTGTACTTATAGACAACTGGTGGGGAGCAGCGTCCCTCGCTGGTGGGGGCAGGAAGCGCCGGGTGCTCCCCGCTTCGCCGCTCTCAACACAAACAATGGCTTCCCGCTGGGACGTGTGATCCGGGGCGGTTAGACCCCAGGGTCCTCGAAACACGCAGCCTCTCCACGCCGCGCAGAGAGCGCCCAACCCCACGGACCACTCCTCGCCGCCGCCACCGCGAACAATGCGCGCCCCGCCCCGCGCGCCTATTGGCCGGGTAGCTCCGGGGAGCGCAGCGCGGGCGACTGCGACGCGCGTGCGCGGGGCGGGGCGCGGCGGGGGCGGCGCTTTGTGTGCGACTGTGGGCCGGGGTCTGCGGGGCGCGGGCCGCGGCAGGCGGCGGCATGGAGGAGCTGAGCAGCGTGGGTGAGCAGGTCTTCGCCGCTGAGTGCATTCTAAGCAAGCGGCTCCGCAAGGTGCGTGCGTCCCCGCCCGCCCCCCGCGCGCACCCGGCGCTCTGCGCGGCTCACCGCCCGCTCTTCTCTCCCCGCAGGGCAAGCTGGAGTACCTGGTCAAGTGGCGCGGCTGGTCCTCTAAGTGAGTCCTCGGTGCGCGGCCGCCTTCCCGCGTGCGCCTCCCGGCCTGGGTGGGAACAGTGCGGGGACCCTCCCCTCTCGGGTCCGAGCGGGAAGTTCTGTGGCTCGAGACCCGGAGGACGCCGGCCGACAGCGATGCCCTTTGTTTACGAGCCCACGGGGAGCAGGCAGGGAGGCCTCCAGCCCCGGCTCCCTCGGGCCCGGCCCTCCTCCTCCTCGCCGCGCGCTTCTGGCGCCCATTTGTTGCATGCGCCCCCGCCCTAGAGCCGGCCGTGGCAGGCGCGGGACACGGCCCCCTCCCCTTGCCCAAGTTACCCCGCTGTAACCTGAGATTCCTACTGGTAGGAGCCCCCCTTCCTCGCTCCCCTCCGCGCGCTTGCTTTCTTCTTAATGAAGGGAAGAGACCCGGCCTTCCCCGGAAGGGGCTTCTTCTGTAGCTGCCCCGCAACCTTCCTTCCTGGACCCCATCCCCTCCTGATGCCCCCCTCAAACCCCATTGCTCTGCCCGCGCTCTCCGTGGTGTCTGCCACATTGTTCTGTCTGCTTCCCCAGCTCCCCCTCCCCTACCTGTCTTCCCTTCCCTCTCTGGCTCAGGGCCAGGCTCGGGGGATTCCCTCAGCAGCTTTGCTCTTTGTTGGGTTTGTTTTCTTCCCAGGAGCTGACTGTTGAGTCCCCTTGTGGCCTGCTGGGACTTGGGGCTTGAGGTGGCAGTTTGCCTGTGGGTTTGAGGCCATGATGCTAACTAACTTCAAGGGCTTCTGGGACCTCAGAGGACTGCCTGGGCTTGGTGCCCCTTGCCCCCAGCAGGACTGTGGGAGCTGTCCCTGCAGCCCAGTTGGATGCTGCTCACCAGCCCTGGTCTTTGCTTTTCCAGACACAACAGCTGGGAGCCAGAAGAGAACATCTTGGACCCAAGGCTGCTGCTAGCCTTCCAGAAGAAGTGAGAACTTTAACAGCTCTCTGGGGGAGGGGAGAGTTGGGTGGAATTGACTGGTGGCATTGGTGGCCTGGGGACTGTGGCATGAGGCCCCATAAGGAGCCTGTGCCCAGGCTTACTTGAACGGCTACAGAGGCAGAGCACTTTAAGGCCCCCCGCAGACAGCCAGGACTTCCAAGATGAACCTTTGTGCCTACTTCAGTTTCTCTTGGCCCTTTCTGTGGAGTAACATCAGTGCTGATAGCAATTGGGTTTGCAAGCTTGCTGTAAAAAGTAGGCCTGTCCCTCTGTCCCCACCAGGATGGGTTGTGGCGCAGGAGAGGGCCCAGAGGGGCCTGAAACCCACAGTTCAGAGAGATGTGTGTGATGTTTCGCTCAAGCCCTGAAGGCAGTGCAAGGCTTCTCTAGGATCTGCTTCCTAGTTATAGTTGACACTTCAGCTCTTAGGTGGGAGACAGAGGGTTGGGTGGGATGGCGTCGGGAACGGTGTGTTATGGTCAACATCATCTGAGTGCTGAGGTTCAGGAACACAGCACCATGTGGGTGGCAGCAGAGACACCTTCCTGCTGCAGAAGCTGGCTCTGTCAGTAGAGGCAGATGAATGGTTTGCTCAAAAGCTTCTCCAGCTGGGGTCAATCTAGCCAGCTTGTTCTCTGGGAGCCCAGCCTGTGTTTCTCACTGTAACAGGACATTTTGCAAAAAGGGTGGGGAGGGGGTAGGTTTTGGCAGGATGAGTGAGTGCTTGCGCTTACGGGAACTTAGAAAGGGTCAGGGAACCAAAAAGAAAAAAGAAAAAAAAAGAAAGGGGTAGCAGTGTCAGTACCTTCTTTTAAATTTATAGCTTGATCCTCTGAGCCCTGGAGGGATGGCATCCTTGGGCCAGGTGTTACTGCACACATCTGCAGCCCCTGCTGATAGAGAAGCTGAGGTGGGGGGACCACTGGAGCAGGTGGGAAGCCAGCTTGACCAGTGAAACAAGAGCCTGTCTCAAAGGCGTCGTCCTGAGGCAGGGACCTCTTTCACGTGGATTCAAAAGATGCCATCATGGGATAGGCTTTTTTACAACATGGGACAGAAAATCAGGATGGTGTGTGTTCTGTCTCTCCCTGCATCCAGACACATCCCTCTGGTGGTTAACTTCGTGGTCAGGGAGGAACCACTGTGTGTAAGGTCAGAGTCACAAAGAGGATAGATAGGTGGTGGTCTGCCAGCAGGGCCTGGAGATGCCCCTTGAACTCGCGGTGAAGGTTAGCCTGGGGGTTTTCCTGAAGGTCTGTTCTGTGTGAGATCACTTTCCAGGACTCCAAGGAGATGGTGCTTGGCTATTTTATTTTGCATGTGTCTGTTTGCTTGAGGGAAAGGGGGCAGGCATGTGCCATAGGCCTGAGTTGTTCTCAGTTTTTTAAAACATTTTTAATGATCTATTTATTCTTATTTTATGTGCGTCACTGTGTTGCCTGCATGTCTGTCTGTGTGAGGGTGTCAGATCCCTGGGAACTGGTGTTATAGACAGCTGTGAGCTATCATGTGGATGCCGGGGATTGAACCCAGGTCTTCTGGATCCACTGAGCCATCTTTCCAGCCCCCTGTGTCTCTTTTCACCGTGTGCTTTCTGGGGATCAAAGTCAGGTTGTCAGGCTTAGCAGCGCGTGCCTTACCTGCCAAGCCATGTCACAGGGGTCTTTGTCACCAGGGGTCTTTTCCGATATATTCAGTGGGATAGCCTGAAATCTGAGCTTCTGTGAATTCGCAGCCTTAGCCCTGGGTTGCAGGGGTACAGACTCTGAGGCCAGGTTGATGGGGAGCTTGATAACTTCCTCACAGAATGCTGGAGGTGTGTAAGGGATGCAGGAACGGGGTGATATAAGTGAGCGAGTTGGCTTCGAGAAGCCTGACAAGCTAGTGTTAGCCACACTGGAGCCCTCAGCTCCTGGGCTAGCAGGTCATAGAGGGGACATACTGGAGGGTAGTCTTCATGGGAATGGACACATTAGACAGGTAGCCCCAAAGGCAGCTTTAGCTCTGTTCTCCTGTCCTCAGCTCCGTTTTAGCCAAACATGAGTGAAATGGATTGCCTGCAATGATAGTAGGGACCAGCACCCCTGAGCCAGGGTCTGGACCTCTGCTGCGGCTTTCCAATAGGAGTTTGCTGCAAAACTGAAGATAGGCTCCTGCTAACTGGAGCTGCAGGAATCCCTCAGGAGCTGAGGGTGGAGGTTGGAGCCAAGGTTTGCAAGCAGAGCTTCTCAAAGCTGATTGGTGCTGTGTCTCCAGGGAACATGAGAAGGAGGTACAGAACCGGAAGAGAGGTAAGAGGCCCAGGGGCAGGCCAAGGAAGCACACAGTCCTGTCGTCCTGCAGCCGCCGCTCTAAGCTCAAGGTGAGTGGCCACGGGCATTGCGCTCCTTACCCACCCATGCCTGTTTGGGTAGAGGTTCTTCAGGGGTAGGCAGGCCTCTGCCGGTGGATGGCACTGGCAGGCAGCAGAGTGCATGTTCCTCCCGTACCGGGGCCTCCGTAGGTGATTCCTGTCTCAGCCCAAGTCCGTTCTGTAGTCTGTCCTCCCGGATAGCAACAGCAGACTTGGTAGATGCGCCCAACACCCTCTCGCTTTGGAAACGCTCCACCGGGGAAACCTCTGTGCAGTAAGTGCTCAGGTTTGTGTAGGAATTATGGACAAGCCGGGCACATCCAGGGTACCAGGCCACGCAGGGTCGACAGACAGGCGGGGGAATAGGGGCAAAAGCAGTGATGCTATTCTATGCTAAGCCCGTCTCAAAATGTCCTGTTGATCCTCCTTGCTGTGATGATAGACAGATGCCTTCCACATACTTGGCATCCTCCCTCGTGCCCTCCCCCGCCCCGTGCCAGTTCAGGAGCAGAGCAGGACAGGGAATGGGCTTCCATTCATAGGCTCGGGCGTGCTTTTGTCTGACAGGGAAGGGGCTTCCGTCCATAGGCTCAAGTGGGCTTTTGTCTGTTACTCGGACTTCATTCCACAGGGCTTCACTTCCTGTGGCCGAAGTAGAAGTGTGAGTCTAGCCTGACACCACCATCTTTCCTCCTAGCAGAAAGATGTCAGCCAGAGGGGCCCTGTGACTGAGAACACATTTCTGTGTGTTGATGAAGCTGAGGGAGGGGTCTGCTAGGGAAGCCTAGGGCCCCAGGGTTTGGTGGCATCAGCCCCGACAAGCGTGGTCACTCCTCCCTGCCTGCTGGGGCCTGGAGGACCCTGGTACCATGGCTGCAGGACACCTGGTGCTACCCAGACAGATTTGAATCGCACCCATTTGTCTTTTCAGGAACCAGATGCTCCCTCCAAGTCCAAGTCCAGCAGCTCTTCGTCCTCCTCCACGTCGTCCTCCTCTTCTTCGGATGAAGACGAAGATGACAGCGATCTGGACTCCAAGAGGGGTCCCCGGGGCCGTGAGACCCACCCCGTGCCTCAGAAGAAAGCCCAGATCCTGGTGGCCAAGCCAGAGCTCAAAGATCCCATTCGCAAGAAACGGGGACGCAAGCCCCTGCCCCCTGAACAGAAAGCGGCTCGGAGACCCGTAAGCTTGGCCAAGGTGCTGAAGACCACCAGGAAGGACCTGGGGACCTCAGCCAGCAAGCTGCCCCCTCCACTTAGTGCTCCTGTGGCAGGCCTGGCAGCCCTGAAAGCCCACACCAAAGAGGCCTGCAGTGGCTCCAGCACCATGGCGACCCCAGAGAACCTGGCCAATCTCATGAAAGGCATGACCGGAAGCCCCAACCGTGGTGGCATCAGCTGGCAGAGCTCTATTGTACACTACATGAACCGCATGAGCCAGAGTCAGGCTCAGACCGCAAGCCGACTGGCACTCAAGGCCCAGGCCGCCAACAAGTGCAGCCTCGGGCTGGACCTGAAAGTGAGGACGCAGAAAGGGGAGCTGGGGGTGAGTCCTCCGGGAAGCAAGGTCCTGAAGGCCCCTGGCAGTGGGGCTGCAGAGCAGCAGAAAGGGGGCAGTTCAGGGGGCCCAGGTTCCCAGCTGGCCCCCACTCAGGAACTGAGCCTGCAGGTCCTGGACTTACAGAGCATCAAGAATGGTGTGCCTGGTATGGGCCTGCTCTCCCGCCACGCCACAGCCGCCAAGGCCATTCCAGCCACCAACCCAGCCACAGGGAAAGGTCCTGGGGGCGGCCCCACAGGGATAAACATGACCGGCACACCCACAGACACCAGCAAAGGCGAAAAACTGGCCTCCAAGGCTACAGCTCTGCCCACCCCTTCTGTCAAGAGGGACAGTGTTAAGTGTGTCGCCGCCTCCGGTGGACAGGAGGGCCACACGGCTGCGGGAGAAGGCCGCAAGGCCCCTGCGCTATCCGAGATGAGCACGGGAGAGGAGAACAGTAGCTCCGACTCAGACCCTGATTCCTCCTCGCTCCCCAGTGCTGGGCAGAACCTGTCGGTATCCATCCAGACCAACCAGGACTGGAAACCTGCCCGCAGTCTCATCGAGCACGTCTTTGTCACAGATGTCACGGCCAACCTCATCACTGTCACAGTAAAGGAATCCCCCACCAGCGTGGGGTTCTTCAACTTGAGGCCTTACTGAGACCGTTGCCCAAGTCCGACACACCTTCCGGTCTCTGGTTTTGCTTTGATGCCTGACCTGGGGGCCCGCTCTGCCCTGTCTTGAGACTTAAGGCTGAGAACTCGTTTCTCTGGTGATTCTACCTCTCTGGGCCTCCATTCTAGTCTGTCCTGTTGCCTCAGGAAATCTGGTTGGCCACTGGCTCAAGACTGTCTGCTTGAACAAGGCCTCATCAATACATATCCCTCCTTGGCCTAGTGAGACCCTCCCCTACCTTATTAGCCCAACTACTGTCAGGTGGGTCTGGGGAGGGCCTTCTGATACAGCCCCCTCCCCAGCCCTGTGGAGGAAGAGACAGGGCAGGCTGGACCTTCTCCCAAGCCCAACAGTGACGGGGCCTTTGTGAAGTGGGGATTCTGTTCTTGGCAGATGAGTCACTGACCTCATCATAAAAGGATGATCGTTGTGAGATTTGATTCAGGGACCCTGCAGAAGTCTACAGAGCCCTGTGTGACTCTTCAGAGTTTCTGTCCCTGATGTGGGATCGTTCCTGACCACAGCTGTGGCCCCAAAGTCCAGCCAGGGTTTGAAAGGCCTCATCCCAGTACCCAGATGTATCTCCGTGCTACTGGGTTTGGGAAGAGAAGAGTCCAGTGCGGCTGCCTTCCCGCAGGCAGGCCCGAGCCCCAGTGAGAAGTGACCCTGTTCTGCTCTGGATCCAGACCAGCACCCCTGCTTAGGCACACTAGAGTGCACTCCTCTGGGCTGTAACCCAGAGGAGGCTGAAGTAGCAGTTTGTGGAGTCCTGGGCAGGCGATCTTCCCCACTAGTTTGATTGCTAGGGCCAGGTAAGACCCCCTAGTAGCTGCAGTGCAGGAATGCAGGTGTGCCCGCTTGCTTGCCACCCCGCTGCCTGGCTAGACTGGTGTCTCTTAGACTGTCGGGCAGGTGTTTTTTTGTAGTTGAGTCTGGTGCAAAGCCCTGCCTACTGAGTGGGCCATTCTTGGGTACCATTTTCCCTGACAATCCTCTCCCACTTTCGGGAGCTTGTGTTTTCTTCCTAGCTGAGAAGCAATATCCCTGTGCCATTTATGTGGTGGGACAGTTTGACAGCCCACCTGGCAGGGGGGTCCTGATTCCTCCCCCTTCCTCCAGTTCTGAGCCCCTTTCTAGATGCCTTCTCCCTGTCCCCCTTCCCAGGTAGCTGTCTTAAAACTACCTTGTCAGATTGCTGGCCAATGTCAGGACCTCTGTCCTGGAATATCACCTTGTGGCCATGACAATCTGGTCAGTGAGTCTGTGATGCCAAAAAGTGGGGGTGGTGTGAAACCCTTGTTTCTGCTTCTGCCATTGACTGGTCAGCCGGCAGGTGTGGTCTCTTCATTCCTGTTGCCTTGAAGGGAAATGTCCCCTTCCAGAACCAGCCGAGACAGTGGGCTGTGGTGTCTGGGACCTGCCACACTTTCAAAGTACCCCCCCCCAGTAGTTCACCCCACACACACCAAATAAGAGATGGTCTTTATGCGACCAAACTGACCTCAACACTGTGCCTTTTGGAACAGACCCATATCCATGGCTCCTGAAAGAGGCTCATGATATGCAGCCTCTGGATCCAGCACCAGGGGACCATGCTACTGCCAGCAAGAGCTGTCGCTGGAAAGACACCAGGGCCAGGAAGCAGGTAGCAGGGGGGAAGAGTTGCCTGCTGGGCCATTGGCCTCTCTCCCTGTCTTCAGCCAGGGTCCTCTGCTTCCTCATCCAAGGTTTGCAGCTTCTTTTGTACCACACACTGCCTTAAAGGCACCTCCATATCTTTTGGGGGTTCCATGAGCTGTTGGAGAAGTGACCGTGACTGGGGATCTAGTTTGACTGACTTTGTTCCCTGCTGCCAGGTCTCCAAACCCCGATTAGGTGCCTTTTATTTTTACCAGCTATTTCAGTCCCAAAGGTGAAATCTACAAATACCTTCCTCCCAGCCACTTTGCCTTCTTGTGGTGTTTTCCCTGGTGCTTGTGACCCCAGTGGTCGATTGTTACAAAGCATATGTGTGTAGTGTGTCCGCATGAGAACCCGCTGGAGAGGCACACCACATGCTCCGGGTGGAGTTCTCGTGTTTACCAATAAAGAAAAGTAGTTGCTTTTTAATGGTTTTTTATTTGCTGCTATCTTGCCCCTTGTGTGTGTGTTATAGCTAGCGTGAGTCCCACATCTTACAAGATCCTAAGGGTCCCAGATGTTCTGTGCCACATTTTCATGCCAAATGGATGTTTTAATTCTTAGTCCTTTCAAGACAGGGTCTCTTCCCGCCCAGGTTGTCCTTGAACTTCTGGCAGCCCTCCTCGGTCTCCCTAGTGTCAAGAATACAGGCACCTTTTTGTCTGCTTCTGTACCTGGTAGGAAAAGTGGCCAGCCTGTCTTCCTTGGGAGTATTGGTTTAAAAAAATAATAATCTTTGGTACCAAAAACAATGCCCCTTCTTGGATATAATCCAAATTCCAGTCTTGGTTGGAGAGCTCTGGTCCTGAGGTTTGTCAGGAAGGAAATGTTGAACTCTGAGCGGTGTCAGTCATCAGCTTGGTTTCTTTAGACGGTTGTTTATGTATGCCCCTTTAAATGGGGGGTTGCTCCCTTTCCTAGGGAGTGAGCAAAGAACCCTGGGAAAACTTAGGGTCTGTGGTGTTGGAACAGAACAGTCCAGCTGCCAAGGAAATACCTACCCCCAGGAAGTTCCTCGGGATATGGGGAGTAGTGCGGCCCGGTGGTTCCCTGATAGCCATATTTAGCCAGATGCATCTCAAAGTTCTCGGGTTTCTAGTGGCACTAGCCTAGATTATAGGGACTTTGGACCGGTATTAATTTATTTTGCCAGGGAAAGACAGTAAATGATTTAGGAAAATTCATGTCTTTTTGCTATTCTTAGTATTAATAAATATTTTTGTAAACTTTTGACTTGGTGTACATTGTAAGTAAACAAAACAGTCCTTCCTTCCCCCCGCCCCCCATCATGGGGCAAAACGCCCATCTGGACATGCGCATAGTGGTAGCATTGGGGGAAAGAACTGGAAATGGCTTAGCCAATCAGAGGTGGGAGGGAGAAAAAGGGGGAAGGGCATCCTTGCAAGGAAGGGGCACGGTTTCAAGAGCAAATACCAGCACCTGTGATTGACTGCAAGATCGCAGGCTGAAGTGTCTGGAGAAAGTTGGCCAAGACGAAAGGTGCAGCCTGCATCTAATGCATAGAAACCAAGAGTGCCGCCTGGCAGTGGTGGCGCACGCCTTTAATCCCAGTACTTGGGAGGCAGAGGCAGGCAGATCTCTGTGAGTTTGAGGCCAGCCTGGTCTACAGAGCAAGTTCCAGGACAGGCTCCAAAGTTACAGAGAAACCCTGTCTTGAAATAAATAAATAAACCAAGCGTACCACACAAAGTTGTCGCCATACAAAAGTCCAGTTTCTCAGAGCATCCAAGAAGCTAAGTTTGAGAAAGCCTGGTTTAGTGGGAAAGATGATGTATAATTTTTGCCCACTAATAACACTACTGGTCAAAACGAATGCTACAGGCCTCCAGCCAATACAGGGAGCGGCTGTGCTCTGCTCTAAGGAAACCAACAGCCTCACCTCCACCGTCCCAGTGAGGCCAGTTGGGAAGACACCGGGAAGAGCGGGAGGCTTTAATCCAGGGACAACTTAGGCTCCTAACCCTAAGGAAGGATGAGGAAGGGGATGGGTGCTTATTCCCTACCCTCCCTAGTCCAAGACTCGCCTTTCTCTCTTCGGCATGAACTTATTCAGAATTTCCTCTGGCCTCCCAGAAGAATGGAGTTTTGGAAGTCTAAGGAAGATGGACCTGCAGACCCACCCCCGGCATAAAGACTGTTGGGATTAGGGTTCTCTGGACAAGCTACTGACAGAAAAGCAAACTTTGCTTCAGAAAGGCCATTGTGTGTGGAATCCAATTCTTGATTCTTGCAAAGCAGGCGCCTGGCAGTTTGATTTCTCTTTTGTTGTCTTCAGTGCCTGTTTCATTTTGGAGAAGGTGGACTAGGGCAGTTGAATCCCAGATCTGCCCTAGGGGAACAAGCTAGCAGGGCAGGAGCAAGTGCTGGCCCTGGTTGGTCAGCTGGGCTCTTTGAGAACCTATGTCTAAAAGGACAAGGTCTCCAGACCAGAGTTAGGGGTGAGGCTGGTCAACATCGATCATTATTCATTTCTGTGCTGATTTAATCAATCCACCGCTAGAATTAATGGAGGGGACCTGGGAAGATGGGTGCAGCAGGGCTCTGGACCACTGGACACCACCTTCCCGCTCTCTACCCGTAGTGGTCGAGGCGGATTCCCAAAGACACAGAGATGATGCCCGGCGATGTGGCGATGCGTGGTAGGTGGAAAGGAGGCTTTTCTTTGCGCCTATCGGGAACCAGAGAGGGGGAGGGGTGGCACTAGGGACAGGCGCTGAGACCGTCGCCTGTAGAGGGCGCCCGCTTCCCACGAAGTTCGGCCTGGGATTTTGAATGTTGGTGGGGAGGAGGGAAAATGTGCCCGCTGTCCTAGACTGTCCCAAACTCAGTTGAACGCTCTACAGTTCTGCTGCTCCGAGCAGCCCCCAGTCGACTCAGTCTCTGGCCGCGGAATGAAAGCCCAGGCTTTAGCCTATGGCTTCTCACTACTGTCAGCCAAATTTCCATCTTTGATGGCACCCAGACCCTTAGGGCTCCCACTCCCACCCTGGGCTCCCCTGTATCCGAGCCACCACCTCTGACCTGGAAGACTTTTTGGTGAAACGAAGAAAGCCGTGGATTCACCCGCAGAGAGCTGGGGCAGGCTTGTAAACCATGGGCGTCCAGGGCACCGCACCAGGCCTCCATCAGAGCTGCGCACTATGAGCATCAAAAAGTCCGAATAAAAACGGCTCTTTGCAGAGCCATAAGTATTCCATTCAACCAGTGTTTGTGTTGGGCCAGGCTCAGCTCCTGCAGCGGCTCGAGCAGGTCCTGCCAATGAGGACATAGGGAAATCCGCCTGAGCAAAGGCGGTCGGGGGCCAGGGGTCCCCATACCCGGTCTTTGTTCTGCGGGAGAATCTGCCCAGAAAATTCGCTAAGGAAGCTCTTGGGTCCAAGTTAAGGTTGGCGGTGACCAAAGAAGGGCGAAATCGCGCAGGGTCAGTGCGGGTCTCATCCCTATATTCAGGTGATAACAGTGGTGGCCCCGACTGTAGGGCTGACTGCTGAAGTCACTAGACCCAGACCCAGCCACCCCACTGCTTTCTTGACTCCCTTATAGCCGTCGCCCTCCGGTGGGCCCAGAGCGCCTTGAGGTGGCCTAAGAAATAGACCTTGGACCTTTTGGCGTCTGAGACCCTGCTCGACAAGCTGACCACTCAGAGTCCGAAGGGCTCGATGCTCAGTGACCCCGCTGAGGCAAATTCAGACCTCAGGCGTCGACCCAGGGCCTTCCAAGCAGGCCACTTGAGAAGGGAGCCGACAGGACTCTGCCAAAGGCCTGGCCACTGCTTACTGGGCCAAGGGCAAAAGATGCCCAAGGGCCTCCCCTTGGGCTCTGAGGGTTCTGACGGATTGCGATGGCTTCTTCGCAATGGAGCGACGTCTGCCCGGGAATATAAAGGTAGAACCAGGTTCACTGTAAGGTCCTCTTCGGGAATCCGGAGTCGTGTGTGCAGCCACCTTGCCCACCCCGCCCCCCCCCTCAAGAAATCTGCAGCCTGGAGGATCGAGAACACCCACCACGAGCATCCCACTCTGTGTGCCCCCTCGACAGACCCTCATCCAACCTTGGGGTGTTTTCTGGAAAGAACACCAGGGTCTAAGAAGCCTTAGGGACTGGGGGTGGGAGCGCAGCGCGGGACTGAGGATGGCGGGCGGCTCTGGGTTCACTAATCACATCAGCGCGCTCTGCGCCGGCTCCAAGCAGGCAGTTGCCTAGCAATACCCGCGAATTCAATTCCTCAATCAATAGACGGAGGTTCTGCATTTCGGGGACCTCTGGCGAGGCTGTGGAGGTCTGGAGCACAAGTCCTATGACAGCATTGGGGAGCAACGCTTAGATTGCCGACGGTGAGTCTGCAAGGCTCTTGGGTGTCAAGAGCTATGGACCGCTGACATAGAAGTGGGTGTGGTGTTGGGGAGCAATCCTCCGTCAGGCGGAGTAAAGGAGCCCAGAGGTAGAGCATATCATCTCAGGGATCCCCGAATTCTGAATTCTGTCTGGGTCCCAAAGAAGTACAGCCAGTAGTGAAGATAGCCTCCCAAGAGAGCTGAGAACAGTCATGACTCCTTTCCCTCTGCAACCTCCCCTCACACTCCCACGGAGTTCCCTAATTGGGAAAGGGCCTTTTGGGGGAATCCAACCCTACTTTAGAGTATGGGGGGGGGGTAGGGGCACCAAGTGGGTAGTGAGAGAGGAGGCAAATGTCATTCCTTTCCAGGAACTCTACACTGTTTGGGGAGGAATAAATAAGATAGATAGATAGATAGATAGATAGATAGATAGATAGATAGATAGATAGATAGATAGATAAAATAATGAAAACCAAGACCCATGTTTATTTACAAAGTATATATTTAAACACGTAAAAAGTGATACTGGATACAGACACATTCACAACCCAAGAAGAAGATAGGTACGGAAGTTTCACTCTTGAGCTGAGTCGCGATCAATTCGAGATTTGTATATATCTGAAAATTCAAAAACCCAACACGTGCTCTTTGCAGACTCGGAGCCATGTGGCCCCAGACCCCTGTCCACCCCCCACCCCCAGGTCAGCCTCTCAAGAGCGAGCTAAGGAGACACACAACGGCCATGAACAGATGGCAGGACGAACCAGGAATGCTGAAGGGAAGGAAGGTGCCAGCGTGAGGAAGGAGGAGAGAGAGGAAGTCGTCGGCAGTCAGGTAAGGGACTCCTGTCCCACAGTTACGGTCCACGCGGTCACAGATGTGCCCTCCAAAAGCAGCTCTACCTGAAAAGAGGGTCCACATCTAGACAGACACACGATCAACGGCGCTTCTTTATACAAAGTCGAAAATACCAGTTTTACAAATATGAGCAGATAAAAATCCCCATTCCAGGGGCTTCTCTTTAGGCGCAGTTTGATTTTCAAAAACAAATAAAAACACATAGAATACACCGTTTTTTCTTTTTGTTCCTCCCTCTATTTAAAGGCAAAGAAAGTCTGGCGGGAGGAGAGACTGACACGCTGAAGATGCAGAGCCAGGAGGATGAAGGACAAGGCTGGGGTCTCTCTCAGTTCCTCCCCATTACCAAGTTCCTCTAACCCAGCCCAAAGGGCCCCCCCCCCAAGTCTGTGCTTTGTCCTACAAGCAGAGCCTCGTGCCCCTCCCTCCAAAAACCCTAGAAGTTAGATCGCCTGCTGGCCCTTTAAGGGCGGGGAGGGCGGAGAGGCCGCAAGATCCCTGCTGAAAGGGGCAACAGTAGGCTGGGGGACGGATTTGTGCTTTTGAGTCCGAGCTGCTGCGCGTGGCGCCATCCGGAGTGGGCCGAGACCAGGGTCGCAGGGAGTGGAGGGGCGCCTCGTCCCCAGCCGCGCCCGCTCCACCTCGCGCTCCCCCGCCCTCTTCGGCGGAGTCTGAACGTCGAGTTCACGTAGCGAGCACTCCGAGAATCGAAAGGGACTATAAATTACAGCTTTTGCTTTTAAGAAAGAGGAAAGAGGGGGGAAAAAACTAAACTTCTAATGCACATTCTTGGATGAGATCCCTTCCACCCAGAGCCCCACCTGACCAAGTTCCACTTAGGCTGCCACCCGGGCGCTCAGCTCGACTGGCCTGGTGCGCAGCCCGCTGCCAGCCCCGCGGGGTGGCCTGGCGGCCGTTCGTCCTTCGGAGAGCAGGGCCCACCCTCACCCGATGAACCAGGCTTGTCCAAGTCTTCCTGGGAGGTGGGGCCGCCCTGTCTTCTGGCAAAGATAGAGGACGCGCAAAGGAAAAGTCCACCCCAACATTTTTCTTGTAAAACAACTGTCTGGTGCTCTGGGCACTGACACGCAATCCTCCCAATTTATCCTGGCATTTCGGGAATGTAAACAAATTCGCTGGATTTCTTTTTCTCTCCGGAAAGTAAGGGAAGGAATCGAGGGAACGGGGAGATTTTTGTCCACATGACACACATACAATCCTCGTGTGCGGCACTCACGCCTCCCATAAAGTGCATATCCTTGTGTGGTTATGGGAGAGCTGCGCCCCACCCGCTCCTGACTTTTTCTACCTTCAACGATACGCGCGAAAAAGTTATTTAAGTTAATACTTTCCCTCTAATTGACCACTGAATCTTGAGAGAGAGAGAGAGAGAGAGAGAGAGAGAGAGAGAGAGAGAGAAATAGAAAAAGAAAACTGGGCTGACCCCACCCCCCTTTTTCTGATTGGGAAGCCAACCTTTTGTTGGCCTAGCTGACCAATGGGAAGGAGAGCAAAAATCCAGCCTGGGTGCTAGGAGCCTGGCACTGGGAATTGGCGGTGGGCCGGCTGAGCCCCAACACATACCCTCCAGAATCCCAGCACCCAGGCCCCCAACTTTCCTAGTGTCCTGTACCAGCTCAGTCTGTCTGCCCCTACCAAACCACAATCTCTCTCTCTTTCCTTGTTTAAATAAAAGAACTTCAAGAGTTGAAATATATATATTTAGATATTTTTCTTAAATAACATATTTACATCTAATAGAAAATAGAACTCTAGATAATTTTCCAACCAGAACTGAGGACGGAGGAATGAAAGGGATTCCAGGGGGACGGTGTGAAGTTAAGGACAGGACCAACCAGAAGGCCACAGCCACTCAGAAATAAAAAAAGCACTAAGCCACATTGGAGCTCACTCTCCCCTGCTCTGGTCCTGGGCTCCCCGTTCCCAGCAATTCATCTTTTTTCCTTAAAGAAACCTTGGTCCGTGTTACTCTCCTTTATGGTGACGGTCAAAAAGTTTGAGGTCACATCTGTGACAACCACCTTCTCCAGGTTAGTCAGGGAGGGGCTCCAGGACTCTTCTTCTGGGTCCCCCAAGATTCTGGCCACTGGGATCCTGGCGATGAGGGAGGGCCTTCCCCCTTGAGCCCCCATGTCCCGATACAGGCTCCCCACTGAGCCTGGGGTACCTGAACTATGTCGGACCCTGGGGCCAACAGGATCCAGGGCACCTTGGCCTTTGGCCTCCAGGAAAGCAGCCCTGTGTTTTATCACCCTGGCTGGAAAGGTGTCCACAGCCAATTTGCCCGAAGCCTCTGCCGAGCTAGGACTGGTCACACCATATTGTACCAGGTCTGAGTCCTGCCTTCGAGCAAGCTGGATCACGCTGTGGCCGGCTGGGAACTTTCCTGTGGCAGAAGAGGTGTCATCCAGCTTCCGGCCTTTGAGGTATTCTCCAAGGCCATCACTGGGCTCTCCCAATGGCCTCTGGGAAGGGTCTAGGAGCTCCTTCCGGGGCTTGGGTCCTCGCTTCTTGGAGCTGTCCCCTGGAGAGTTGGGCTTGTCGTCTACACGGCTGGCACCTCTTTCTCGATCCCTGTCCCGGTCCCGAGGTGGATCTGGCCTGCAGGCACTGGTGCTGCTCCCTGGTGGGGATAGACCTGTGTTCCGAAGGCCCTCTCGGGCCCTGGATGTAGATGCCAAGTCCTGGGGTGATCGGCCTGGGTATGGGATCCGGATGCCTCTGGCGGAATCACTTCTGAATTCATAGGTTTTGGCTTTTGCCTTGGCCTGGGCCTGCAAAGAGAAGCCAGTGAGAAGAAGGAAGCAGAGCCCCGCCCCCCAGCCCTCCAGTCTCTACCGCCCAACTTCCCCCAGATGCCTGGGAAATTCTAATTGGGGTGGGGAGGTGGGCTTAATGGTTGTAGTCTGGGGGAGGGGAAAGGGGGTTTGTCTGGAAGCAGCCATTTGCAACCAACTTGTAGTTCATTATAGGTCTACTTGGGATGGTTAGAGGGAGAAATAAAGGTCTTCTGGTGCAGCTAAGTCCCACCTCCTTGATGCTGCCACTGACTTGATCAGAAGACTCCCAGGTCACAGACAAGCATAGGGTATGGACACCCACTGATCGGTTCACAAGCCCTCCAGGTCCCCCTTTGAATGTCACACTCCACCGCTGGAGACTGCCACATACCTTGAGAAGAAAGGTTTTAGGCTTGGGTCCTCGCTTTTTGGGGCCATAGAGCTCCATCTCCCGTTCCCTAAATAAAGATAAGGAAAAAAAGGGGGTGTGTCCTGGCGGCACTGAAGTCAGCCTTTATGGGTTCCAGGGAGTAGCTGGGCTAAGGGTCTGTACCTTTCTTCAAAGGCTGCAAGCAGGCGAGCATCCAGGATATTTTCTTCGGGCTCCCACGTGCTGTACCTATAGGAAACCAGAAAGAATCTGGCATCAGTCCCTGAAGCAAGGAGAGAGAGAGGAGGGAGCAGAGGGCGTGTATGTGTGTGTAACTTTTCCGGCTGCCTTGTGTTGTATTCCAGTGTAAAGGGGAAAAGGGGAAGAAAAGAACCCTCCTCAATATCAGTGTAGGGTTGCGATTGCATATAACCTACTTACTTCTGCGACCAGCCCTTCCATTTCACGAGGTATTCCATGCGTCCCTGTGGATGCAAAAAGGAAAATGTGTGTGTGTGTATGTGCATGGAGAAGGAATGCAAGACGAGGACACAAGAAATACACGCGAAAATGCATGCACCAAATGAATGCTTCGAACACTACCGCCAAAGGCACCAGCCCGCTGCAGCACCCCTGCAGAAACGTTGCACAAAGTGCATGCACCGGCATTCATTCCCCCACCCCGCCCCCCATCCATGCAATCTGTGCACCGCTGCAAGTCTAAGAAGAGCGCAGGGGCTGAGCCGCCGCCGCCGCCACGGCCGCGGCCACTGCTGGGACCTGGGGGAAGGGAGGCTGGGCTGCAGCAGGGGGAGGGAGCCTGGGCCCTGGTAAGGGAGGGCCCGCCGCGCGGCCGCCCGCTGTCCCCGTCACCTACTTTGCGAATACGCCGCTTCAGGAGGGCTTCGGCCGCGAACACCCGCTCCCCCACCGCCGAGAGCTCCATGTTGACTCGCCGCTTCCCCCCTCGGCCGCTTCCAGGAGCAGAAAAGCAGCAGCCAGCGCTCGACAGCCCATAATACTCTCCCGCTGACGTCAGTTCTCCTCCCTCCCTGCTCGCCCTCCCTCCCTCCGCCCCCGCCCGGCGCTTCCTCCCGCCCCACGTGTTGCTAACGACGTTGCTAAAGCCGAGCGGCCTAGGCCGGTTCTGCAAGCGCTGATTGGACCAGCGCCCGGCCACGCCCCTCTCCCCGTCTCCCCCGCGTTGCTACGTGACCCGAGTTTCAATC
>NC_022014.1:82139810-82172611 GCF_000317375.1 Microtus ochrogaster
CCTTTAATCCCAGTACTTGGGAAGCAGAGGCAGGCAGATCTCTGTGAGTTTGAGGCCAGCCTGGTCTACAGAGCAAGTTCCAGGACAGGCTCCAAAGTTACAGAGAAACCCTGTCTTGAAATAAATAAATAAACCAAGCGTACCACACAAAGTTGTCGCCATACAAAAGTCCAGTTTCTCAGAGCATCCAAGAAGCTAAGTTTGAGAAAGCCTGGTTTAGTGGGAAAGATGATGTATAATTTTTGCCCACTAATAACACTACTGGTCAAAACGAATGCTACAGGCCTCCAGCCAATACAGGGAGCGGCTGTGCTCTGCTCTAAGGAAACCAACAGCCTCACCTCCACCGTCCCAGTGAGGCCAGTTGGGAAGACACCGGGAAGAGCGGGAGGCTTTAATCCAGGGACAACTTAGGCTCCTAACCCTAAGGAAGGATGAGGAAGGGGATGGGTGCTTATTCCCTACCCTCCCTAGTCCAAGACTCGCCTTTCTCTCTTCGGCATGAACTTATTCAGAATTTCCTCTGGCCTCCCAGAAGAATGGAGTTTTGGAAGTCTAAGGAAGATGGACCTGCAGACCCACCCCCGGCATAAAGACTGTTGGGATTAGGGTTCTCTGGACAAGCTACTGACAGAAAAGCAAACTTTGCTTCAGAAAGGCCATTGTGTGTGGAATCCAATTCTTGATTCTTGCAAAGCAGGCGCCTGGCAGTTTGATTTCTCTTTTGTTGTCTTCAGTGCCTGTTTCATTTTGGAGAAGGTGGACTAGGGCAGTTGAATCCCAGATCTGCCCTAGGGGAACAAGCTAGCAGGGCAGGAGCAAGTGCTGGCCCTGGTTGGTCAGCTGGGCTCTTTGAGAACCTATGTCTAAAAGGACAAGGTCTCCAGACCAGAGTTAGGGGTGAGGCTGGTCAACATCGATCATTATTCATTTCTGTGCTGATTTAATCAATCCACCGCTAGAATTAATGGAGGGGACCTGGGAAGATGGGTGCAGCAGGGCTCTGGACCACTGGACACCACCTTCCCGCTCTCTACCCGTAGTGGTCGAGGCGGATTCCCAAAGACACAGAGATGATGCCCGGCGATGTGGCGATGCGTGGTAGGTGGAAAGGAGGCTTTTCTTTGCGCCTATCGGGAACCAGAGAGGGGGAGGGGTGGCACTAGGGACAGGCGCTGAGACCGTCGCCTGTAGAGGGCGCCCGCTTCCCACGAAGTTCGGCCTGGGATTTTGAATGTTGGTGGGGAGGAGGGAAAATGTGCCCGCTGTCCTAGACTGTCCCAAACTCAGTTGAACGCTCTACAGTTCTGCTGCTCCGAGCAGCCCCCAGTCGACTCAGTCTCTGGCCGCGGAATGAAAGCCCAGGCTTTAGCCTATGGCTTCTCACTACTGTCAGCCAAATTTCCATCTTTGATGGCACCCAGACCCTTAGGGCTCCCACTCCCACCCTGGGCTCCCCTGTATCCGAGCCACCACCTCTGACCTGGAAGACTTTTTGGTGAAACGAAGAAAGCCGTGGATTCACCCGCAGAGAGCTGGGGCAGGCTTGTAAACCATGGGCGTCCAGGGCACCGCACCAGGCCTCCATCAGAGCTGCGCACTATGAGCATCAAAAAGTCCGAATAAAAACGGCTCTTTGCAGAGCCATAAGTATTCCATTCAACCAGTGTTTGTGTTGGGCCAGGCTCAGCTCCTGCAGCGGCTCGAGCAGGTCCTGCCAATGAGGACATAGGGAAATCCGCCTGAGCAAAGGCGGTCGGGGGCCAGGGGTCCCCATACCCGGTCTTTGTTCTGCGGGAGAATCTGCCCAGAAAATTCGCTAAGGAAGCTCTTGGGTCCAAGTTAAGGTTGGCGGTGACCAAAGAAGGGCGAAATCGCGCAGGGTCAGTGCGGGTCT
The DNA here is from genome assembly GCF_000317375.1 of Microtus ochrogaster. Taxonomy (NCBI): domain Eukaryota; kingdom Metazoa; phylum Chordata; class Mammalia; order Rodentia; family Cricetidae; genus Microtus; species Microtus ochrogaster. Next base: position 82,141,708 of record NC_022014.1, read on the forward strand.
CATCCCTATATTCAGGTGATAACAGTGGTGGCCCCGACTGTAGGGCTGACTGCTGAAGTCACTAGACCCAGACCCAGCCACCCCACTGCTTTCTTGACTCCCTTATAGCCGTCGCCCTCCGGTGGGCCCAGAGCGCCTTGAGGTGGCCTAAGAAATAGACCTTGGACCTTTTGGCGTCTGAGACCCTGCTCGACAAGCTGACCACTCAGAGTCCGAAGGGCTCGATGCTCAGTGACCCCGCTGAGGCAAATTCAGACCTCAGGCGTCGACCCAGGGCCTTCCAAGCAGGCCACTTGAGAAGGGAGCCGACAGGACTCTGCCAAAGGCCTGGCCACTGCTTACTGGGCCAAGGGCAAAAGATGCCCAAGGGCCTCCCCTTGGGCTCTGAGGGTTCTGACGGATTGCGATGGCTTCTTCGCAATGGAGCGACGTCTGCCCGGGAATATAAAGGTAGAACCAGGTTCACTGTAAGGTCCTCTTCGGGAATCCGGAGTCGTGTGTGCAGCCACCTTGCCCACCCCGCCCCCCCCCTCAAGAAATCTGCAGCCTGGAGGATCGAGAACACCCACCACGAGCATCCCACTCTGTGTGCCCCCTCGACAGACCCTCATCCAACCTTGGGGTGTTTTCTGGAAAGAACACCAGGGTCTAAGAAGCCTTAGGGACTGGGGGTGGGAGCGCAGCGCGGGACTGAGGATGGCGGGCGGCTCTGGGTTCACTAATCACATCAGCGCGCTCTGCGCCGGCTCCAAGCAGGCAGTTGCCTAGCAATACCCGCGAATTCAATTCCTCAATCAATAGACGGAGGTTCTGCATTTCGGGGACCTCTGGCGAGGCTGTGGAGGTCTGGAGCACAAGTCCTATGACAGCATTGGGGAGCAACGCTTAGATTGCCGACGGTGAGTCTGCAAGGCTCTTGGGTGTCAAGAGCTATGGACCGCTGACATAGAAGTGGGTGTGGTGTTGGGGAGCAATCCTCCGTCAGGCGGAGTAAAGGAGCCCAGAGGTAGAGCATATCATCTCAGGGATCCCCGAATTCTGAATTCTGTCTGGGTCCCAAAGAAGTACAGCCAGTAGTGAAGATAGCCTCCCAAGAGAGCTGAGAACAGTCATGACTCCTTTCCCTCTGCAACCTCCCCTCACACTCCCACGGAGTTCCCTAATTGGGAAAGGGCCTTTTGGGGGAATCCAACCCTACTTTAGAGTATGGGGGGGGGGTAGGGGCACCAAGTGGGTAGTGAGAGAGGAGGCAAATGTCATTCCTTTCCAGGAACTCTACACTGTTTGGGGAGGAATAAATAAGATAGATAGATAGATAGATAGATAGATAGATAGATAGATAGATAGATAGATAGATAGATAAAATAATGAAAACCAAGACCCATGTTTATTTACAAAGTATATATTTAAACACGTAAAAAGTGATACTGGATACAGACACATTCACAACCCAAGAAGAAGATAGGTACGGAAGTTTCACTCTTGAGCTGAGTCGCGATCAATTCGAGATTTGTATATATCTGAAAATTCAAAAACCCAACACGTGCTCTTTGCAGACTCGGAGCCATGTGGCCCCAGACCCCTGTCCACCCCCCACCCCCAGGTCAGCCTCTCAAGAGCGAGCTAAGGAGACACACAACGGCCATGAACAGATGGCAGGACGAACCAGGAATGCTGAAGGGAAGGAAGGTGCCAGCGTGAGGAAGGAGGAGAGAGAGGAAGTCGTCGGCAGTCAGGTAAGGGACTCCTGTCCCACAGTTACGGTCCACGCGGTCACAGATGTGCCCTCCAAAAGCAGCTCTACCTGAAAAGAGGGTCCACATCTAGACAGACACACGATCAACGGCGCTTCTTTATACAAAGTCGAAAATACCAGTTTTACAAATATGAGCAGATAAAAATCCCCATTCCAGGGGCTTCTCTTTAGGCGCAGTTTGATTTTCAAAAACAAATAAAAACACATAGAATACACCGTTTTTTCTTTTTGTTCCTCCCTCTATTTAAAGGCAAAGAAAGTCTGGCGGGAGGAGAGACTGACACGCTGAAGATGCAGAGCCAGGAGGATGAAGGACAAGGCTGGGGTCTCTCTCAGTTCCTCCCCATTACCAAGTTCCTCTAACCCAGCCCAAAGGGCCCCCCCCCCAAGTCTGTGCTTTGTCCTACAAGCAGAGCCTCGTGCCCCTCCCTCCAAAAACCCTAGAAGTTAGATCGCCTGCTGGCCCTTTAAGGGCGGGGAGGGCGGAGAGGCCGCAAGATCCCTGCTGAAAGGGGCAACAGTAGGCTGGGGGACGGATTTGTGCTTTTGAGTCCGAGCTGCTGCGCGTGGCGCCATCCGGAGTGGGCCGAGACCAGGGTCGCAGGGAGTGGAGGGGCGCCTCGTCCCCAGCCGCGCCCGCTCCACCTCGCGCTCCCCCGCCCTCTTCGGCGGAGTCTGAACGTCGAGTTCACGTAGCGAGCACTCCGAGAATCGAAAGGGACTATAAATTACAGCTTTTGCTTTTAAGAAAGAGGAAAGAGGGGGGAAAAAACTAAACTTCTAATGCACATTCTTGGATGAGATCCCTTCCACCCAGAGCCCCACCTGACCAAGTTCCACTTAGGCTGCCACCCGGGCGCTCAGCTCGACTGGCCTGGTGCGCAGCCCGCTGCCAGCCCCGCGGGGTGGCCTGGCGGCCGTTCGTCCTTCGGAGAGCAGGGCCCACCCTCACCCGATGAACCAGGCTTGTCCAAGTCTTCCTGGGAGGTGGGGCCGCCCTGTCTTCTGGCAAAGATAGAGGACGCGCAAAGGAAAAGTCCACCCCAACATTTTTCTTGTAAAACAACTGTCTGGTGCTCTGGGCACTGACACGCAATCCTCCCAATTTATCCTGGCATTTCGGGAATGTAAACAAATTCGCTGGATTTCTTTTTCTCTCCGGAAAGTAAGGGAAGGAATCGAGGGAACGGGGAGATTTTTGTCCACATGACACACATACAATCCTCGTGTGCGGCACTCACGCCTCCCATAAAGTGCATATCCTTGTGTGGTTATGGGAGAGCTGCGCCCCACCCGCTCCTGACTTTTTCTACCTTCAACGATACGCGCGAAAAAGTTATTTAAGTTAATACTTTCCCTCTAATTGACCACTGAATCTTGAGAGAGAGAGAGAGAGAGAGAGAGAGAGAGAGAGAGAGAGAGAAATAGAAAAAGAAAACTGGGCTGACCCCACCCCCCTTTTTCTGATTGGGAAGCCAACCTTTTGTTGGCCTAGCTGACCAATGGGAAGGAGAGCAAAAATCCAGCCTGGGTGCTAGGAGCCTGGCACTGGGAATTGGCGGTGGGCCGGCTGAGCCCCAACACATACCCTCCAGAATCCCAGCACCCAGGCCCCCAACTTTCCTAGTGTCCTGTACCAGCTCAGTCTGTCTGCCCCTACCAAACCACAATCTCTCTCTCTTTCCTTGTTTAAATAAAAGAACTTCAAGAGTTGAAATATATATATTTAGATATTTTTCTTAAATAACATATTTACATCTAATAGAAAATAGAACTCTAGATAATTTTCCAACCAGAACTGAGGACGGAGGAATGAAAGGGATTCCAGGGGGACGGTGTGAAGTTAAGGACAGGACCAACCAGAAGGCCACAGCCACTCAGAAATAAAAAAAGCACTAAGCCACATTGGAGCTCACTCTCCCCTGCTCTGGTCCTGGGCTCCCCGTTCCCAGCAATTCATCTTTTTTCCTTAAAGAAACCTTGGTCCGTGTTACTCTCCTTTATGGTGACGGTCAAAAAGTTTGAGGTCACATCTGTGACAACCACCTTCTCCAGGTTAGTCAGGGAGGGGCTCCAGGACTCTTCTTCTGGGTCCCCCAAGATTCTGGCCACTGGGATCCTGGCGATGAGGGAGGGCCTTCCCCCTTGAGCCCCCATGTCCCGATACAGGCTCCCCACTGAGCCTGGGGTACCTGAACTATGTCGGACCCTGGGGCCAACAGGATCCAGGGCACCTTGGCCTTTGGCCTCCAGGAAAGCAGCCCTGTGTTTTATCACCCTGGCTGGAAAGGTGTCCACAGCCAATTTGCCCGAAGCCTCTGCCGAGCTAGGACTGGTCACACCATATTGTACCAGGTCTGAGTCCTGCCTTCGAGCAAGCTGGATCACGCTGTGGCCGGCTGGGAACTTTCCTGTGGCAGAAGAGGTGTCATCCAGCTTCCGGCCTTTGAGGTATTCTCCAAGGCCATCACTGGGCTCTCCCAATGGCCTCTGGGAAGGGTCTAGGAGCTCCTTCCGGGGCTTGGGTCCTCGCTTCTTGGAGCTGTCCCCTGGAGAGTTGGGCTTGTCGTCTACACGGCTGGCACCTCTTTCTCGATCCCTGTCCCGGTCCCGAGGTGGATCTGGCCTGCAGGCACTGGTGCTGCTCCCTGGTGGGGATAGACCTGTGTTCCGAAGGCCCTCTCGGGCCCTGGATGTAGATGCCAAGTCCTGGGGTGATCGGCCTGGGTATGGGATCCGGATGCCTCTGGCGGAATCACTTCTGAATTCATAGGTTTTGGCTTTTGCCTTGGCCTGGGCCTGCAAAGAGAAGCCAGTGAGAAGAAGGAAGCAGAGCCCCGCCCCCCAGCCCTCCAGTCTCTACCGCCCAACTTCCCCCAGATGCCTGGGAAATTCTAATTGGGGTGGGGAGGTGGGCTTAATGGTTGTAGTCTGGGGGAGGGGAAAGGGGGTTTGTCTGGAAGCAGCCATTTGCAACCAACTTGTAGTTCATTATAGGTCTACTTGGGATGGTTAGAGGGAGAAATAAAGGTCTTCTGGTGCAGCTAAGTCCCACCTCCTTGATGCTGCCACTGACTTGATCAGAAGACTCCCAGGTCACAGACAAGCATAGGGTATGGACACCCACTGATCGGTTCACAAGCCCTCCAGGTCCCCCTTTGAATGTCACACTCCACCGCTGGAGACTGCCACATACCTTGAGAAGAAAGGTTTTAGGCTTGGGTCCTCGCTTTTTGGGGCCATAGAGCTCCATCTCCCGTTCCCTAAATAAAGATAAGGAAAAAAAGGGGGTGTGTCCTGGCGGCACTGAAGTCAGCCTTTATGGGTTCCAGGGAGTAGCTGGGCTAAGGGTCTGTACCTTTCTTCAAAGGCTGCAAGCAGGCGAGCATCCAGGATATTTTCTTCGGGCTCCCACGTGCTGTACCTATAGGAAACCAGAAAGAATCTGGCATCAGTCCCTGAAGCAAGGAGAGAGAGAGGAGGGAGCAGAGGGCGTGTATGTGTGTGTAACTTTTCCGGCTGCCTTGTGTTGTATTCCAGTGTAAAGGGGAAAAGAGGAAGAAAAGAACCCTCCTCAATATCAGTGTAGGGTTGCGATTGCATATAACCTACTTACTTCTGCGACCAGCCCTTCCATTTCACGAGGTATTCCATGCGTCCCTGTGGATGCAAAAAGGAAAATGTGTGTGTGTGTATGTGCATGGAGAAGGAATGCAAGACGAGGACACAAGAAATACACGCGAAAATGCATGCACCAAATGAATGCTTCGAACACTACCGCCAAAGGCACCAGCCCGCTGCAGCACCCCTGCAGAAACGTTGCACAAAGTGCATGCACCGGCATTCATTCCCCCACCCCGCCCCCCATCCATGCAATCTGTGCACCGCTGCAAGTCTAAGAAGAGCGCAGGGGCTGAGCCGCCGCCGCCGCCACGGCCGCGGCCACTGCTGGGACCTGGGGGAAGGGAGGCTGGGCTGCAGCAGGGGGAGGGAGCCTGGGCCCTGGTAAGGGAGGGCCCGCCGCGCGGCCGCCCGCTGTCCCCGTCACCTACTTTGCGAATACGCCGCTTCAGGAGGGCTTCGGCCGCGAACACCCGCTCCCCCACCGCCGAGAGCTCCATGTTGACTCGCCGCTTCCCCCCTCGGCCGCTTCCAGGAGCAGAAAAGCAGCAGCCAGCGCTCGACAGCCCATAATACTCTCCCGCTGACGTCAGTTCTCCTCCCTCCCTGCTCGCCCTCCCTCCCTCCGCCCCCGCCCGGCGCTTCCTCCCGCCCCACGTGTTGCTAACGACGTTGCTAAAGCCGAGCGGCCTAGGCCGGTTCTGCAAGCGCTGATTGGACCAGCGCCCGGCCACGCCCCTCTCCCCGTCTCCCCCGCGTTGCTACGTGACCCGAGTTTCAATCACCAAGGGGCGGAGTCTCCGGCCACTCCAGAGACCAGAGGGAGGTGGGGGGGGGGTTGCCGTCAGCGGAAGTGACGCGAGGCAGGGCGGGCTGGGCCGCTGTCAGTCTGCACTGCTAGCCAGGGGGGCCGCTGCCCTAGGCTCCGGCCCCCGCCCCCCCCCGCCCTGCCGCCCAGCGGTTCCCCGGGTGCGTGGCGTGTCCCCGCCGAGCTCTCTGGGCTCCACGCTTAGGTCCCAACCAGGCGCCGCCCTTCTGCAGACCCAGACCCTCCCCACCGGCCTCTGCCCTGGCCGGCGCCATCCCCCCCACATCCCCCGCCGCTAGTACAGCACAATGCACAGGTACAGAGGCGCAAAGGGCCGCGCCCGAATCCCCGGACCTACTGCGCGCTCGCGCCGAACCCACTGGTTCCCTGACCCCTCCCTTGCGGCCGCGCACCCTCGGTCTCCATGGCAACGCCCCCTCCCTCCATCGCCAGCCCCATCCCGCTAACAAATCAATGTACCGGCTCCGGGTCTCCAGTCGCACAGCGTTGCCCGCGCCCACCCTCCGGGCCCTGCGAGCCAAGCCGGCGTGGGCACTTCTCCGGGCTCAGACACCCAAAGCAGACTAGTGCCGACTAGTGCATTACCACCTGAGCCCACCCTGGGCTGAGACCCTGCAGTAGGGGTCGCGTGCCTCCTCTTCCCACCCCCATTGTCCCAGTGTCGCAGCCACCTGCCCCTGCCCCAGCCTTCTCCCGCCCACTCCACTCCTCGGTTGTGGGAGAAGCCAATCCTGAGCACGCCTGTCCCGGCTTGGGTGGATTTAGTGCACGGATGACCACCGAGGCAGAGAGTAGAGGTTGACTAGTTCGGTGGGGACGAGCTGCTGGGGGCGCGGAGGGCCTGGGTGCATAGCTAGAGCACTTCCTGTCTCTGGTTCTTCTCGACGACCTGCGCGGAGGACACCCGACAAGAAACATCGACGTCGAAGTTGAGGAGAGTAGTGGTATCTACTGCGGCCTTGAAGAGAGGGTCCCCCACGCGAAGATGAGGAGTCCCTGGAAGGAGGCGAGGGTCGCGCAGAAGTGCCTAGTTCCCTCCCGCACGTGCATGCACTTGCTGACCCCTCATCCTAAGCTCTCCTTCCTCCGCGCTTGGTAACCCCTGTTGAAGCCTGGAGGTTCAGCAGCAGCTACCCCCACACTTCACTTTAACCACCCAAGCTCCGGATCACAGAGCCCAACTCCTTGGAACACACAATTTAGTTAAATCGCGATTATCAACTTAACAGCAAGCAGTTTTTCCCAGGCCAGGGAGGAGATAGAAGAAAAGGAGAGAGAAAGAAGAACGATGAAGACGGTAAACCAACGAGCCAAGAAGTCTGGTTCGAAGGGCAAGAAGCCCAGAGTGCAAAGTTATCCTCAGGTTCAAGGCGCTGCGCACCTCACGCGCGAGGGTGCTGGCCTTGGGGCACGCGCGGAGCTGGGCTCGCTGCACGGCTCCTAACCAGGGCTCCTCTTGCCTCAGCGTCTGGCCTCCAGTTTTTGGCCTCGCTCCCTGACAGCATAAGGTGTGCTCAGGTGAGGAGTCCCATCTCTCTGGTTCTTAACGAACAGCTCATCCACGAAGCCCAGATCGCCCCGGTGACCCACTCCCGCCGCCTTCAAGAGGCCGCCGACGGCCGCGTCCTTAATCATAAAAAGTCATTCCCGGTAACAAATAGTTTCGTCGGCCGGTGCCAGCGATACAGCTGTTTCTGTTTAAGCTTAAATACTTTCCAACAGTTTGGGCAGTAAAAATAAAGTCGGCCTCAGCCGCCTATAAGTGTCTGGTTTCCCCGCCCAGAGAAAGCCCACCCTAGCCCTCGGCCCGGGTCGTTCTAGTCGCTCCGCCTGCCCGCGCCTGGAATCAGCTGCCCGCCACGGGCGTTAGCTGTCGGGCCACCCTAACCTTGAGCTTAGCGGGGGCCGCGGCTCTGCAAGTCTGCTTCGGGGCCACCTTGAAGCGGGAAGCAGGGAACTGCGTGGAGGGTTGAGGGGGGACGGAGGTCGGGGGCGGGAGGGGATCAGCTCGCCTCATCGCCTTTTCCCACTCCTGGGAAGTTTGCCCGACAAGAGGAAAGTAGTGGTTTCCCTTCAGCTTGGGTTTCAAGGAGAACGCTGTCCCCAGGTTGTGCGTGCCCTCCAGTGCCTTCCCGGACCCAGGGTTTTCAGGAGGCTCATCGGTTGCTGGTTTCAGTTTCACCGAACAATCTCCAGCTCTCTTTCACTCCTGTTGTTTTCCCCCTCCCTCCTTTCTCTCCTCCCTCCTCCTCCTCTCATTCCCTAAACTGTACTTCTTTACTTAATTAACCTGAGAAGTTGACGTGAAGGAAGAAAGTCCCTGGCTTTTGCTTCCCCTGATGGAATAGTTAGTGATTGCTTTCCTAGCTCCATTTTCCCCTAGTCTTTATGCTTGATGGTAATTCTTGCCCAACAGCTTGCTCAGTACAAAATTAGTGCTTGGAAGTTGTCTGGGTTGAAAGCCTGGGGGTTCCCGCAGAGCCCATTGCAAAGTTGGAGCTGGATTCAAGAGCAAAGGAAAGGCACAGAATAATTAGAGGTCGGAGGAAACTTGGTTCCTGTCTGTAGCAGAAGAGTATGGTCCTTCAGCGGATCTTCTCGGAGAAGGGGAGAAGGTGGGATGTTACTTTTGCACGGATGCAACCGTGCTTCCAACTGCAGGAGATGGAACAGGGTTGCAGAAGAGTCAAGTCAGGTCTCAGGGTGGCCTCACCCCTGGACAGTTTAGAACAAAGGGAGAAGTGGATATCTGGGAGATGGGGTCCGGTTAGGTAATAATGGGAAGATGCCTGTGTGTGCCAGGAGGGGGCACTAGTATATGCCCTCATTCCAACCAAGTCTGGACGGATTTGAACAGCTCAGCTGTTAGCGCCATCCTTGGAGCCAATGCAAGAAGGCTTGCCCACAGCCCACCTTTTTCTTTTTTTTTTTTTAATTGAAACCTCCCCCGCCCACCGGCTCAATTCTCCACACCTCCTCTCTCCTCCACACAAGGCCTTTTCTCTTTCAAGTTAGAAAATCGCTGTTCCCTTGTGCACCTCCCAAAACTAAACAAAAATTTCCAAGAACAAGAACCCGCTGCTGTTAATCCCACTTCTAGGCAGTTGCTGCTGCCAGGTTTGCGTGCGCCGCCTCTGCAGTAAATAAGGTAACTGCTTCCTATTACTTTAGCCCATATGGCTGCAATTTGAGTGTCTTTGGAGACAGTGAGTGTGTAGGGGCGGGGAGGGGGGAAACACGAGGGGGGAGTGAAAGTGGAAATCGAATGCTCTTAGATCGCATTTTTATGAAGGAGATTGTCTGCGAGTCTCTTAACAGCCCCTGGCTCCCAAGATGAACTGCCATGGGTTTTTTTTTTGTTTGTTTGTTTACGGAATTGCAGGCACCCGCTTGCCTTGGGGACACCTGCTACGGCAACATACACCACACCCACACCGCCCCGAGCCTATTCCTCACGGGTTTAGGTGGCTGAGTTTGCCACTGCTCTTCTCTTCCACCGAGAGCTCTTAGTAGGGGCAGGGCGCCCGCCCTTCCATCCTCTCCCTCCCAGCCCACCGAAGTTGCCTAGACTCCCCTAGAGTCCAACTTGCACTGCAGGCCTGCGTCTGGGGCCACTTAAGCCTGGATGTGTTCGCTGTCCAGCGACACAGCCTCCCGGGAGGAAAGCCCGAGGTTGGTGCGGTCCAAGGGAAGATGGGCGCGCCGGGTTGGGCGCTCGGATTCTGGGTCCCCGGCCAGACCAGCAAGCCCCAGCGCGTCCTGCAGCTTGAGGCTGAGGCCAGGCCTCGGCTAGTTCTTTGGGTACGTTTCAACTACGCGGCTTGGCGGGCGTCGGACCTGCTCAGTCTTGGCCACGCGCGCACTCGGGCGGATTTGGAACTGTGAAGTGAGCAAGAGCGGTTCCGAGGCGTGGCCATGTGGATCACGACCTCTGCAGGGCCCATGGCCCGTGGCTGACCTCCTGCCGACCTGGAGCTTGATCTGCCCGCAGCGTCCACTCCTGCCTTGCCATCCCACAGCCAGGGCTGTGTGCCTGCTGAGTGGATTGCCGCCTGCCGCCTGAAAGTGGTAGCGACTACCCGATGCTCTAGACAGAGGCACAGAGGCCCAAAGGCCTAGCCTGTGCAGGCTGACTGGGATTTCTGGGGGAAGCTCGTTTTTAGTTACCAGAGCAAATCTGGCCTTTTTTTGTTTTTTTGTTTTGTTTTGTTTTGTTTCTGTTCTACAATCTCTCTTCACTCCTAGGGACGAAGAATGGGCAGTGCTGAACAAGAAGGGTTGACCACCGATAGATGAGGCCTCCACACACAACCTTTCACAGACCCCCCCCCCCACACACACACGTACATGGGCACTCGAACATAGAGACATCCAGACACACACATACCCTTTCCATGGGAGAAAGCACAGCAAATTAAGCCCATCTATTGAACAGTTGCTATGGCCCTAGCCCTTGCCCCAGCCACTCAGGGAATCCAGGGAACTCAACTCTCCAGTCCCTACCTATAGGTAATACTGAGGCATGCTCAGGACAAGACACATGGCACAAAGGTGCTGCTTGGGGACTCCTAAGATGGGTAGCTCGCACCCCCTGCACAGCAGGGTCTTGGAACTCTTGGGACATTGTAACTCCCCCTAAGGAAAGAATTGGAGATAAGAAAGGGCTTGAGGTCAGGTCCTGGCTTGGTTGCACAAACCCCTTAGCAGAGCCCTCAGCCATAAGGTGAGAGGTTCTAGAAGCCAGCCCATCGAGCTGGAGGCTGTATGCGACAGGAAATCTTCAGAGCTGCAAGTACTGTGGGCTCTGAGACCAGTCTACTCTGCTAGCTGGATGCCTGTGTAGGCAAGTTATTTGATCTGCTTGGCTTCTAATAGTTATTTCTGGAGACAGAGCTCTGCTGTGTTGCAGTCTGTAATCAAACTTGTATTGTATTGTAATCAATCAGCCTCCCAAATACAGAGATCACAGGTGTGTACCACTATATAAGGCTCTCACTAAGGTTTTTTTGTTTGTTTGGTTGGTTTTCAGTTTTTTTGAGACGAGGAGGGGGTCTCCCTAGCTGTTCTGGAACTCGCTGAGTAGGCTGTCTTTGAACTCACCAAGGTCTGCCTGCTTCTGTCTCCGAAGTGCTGAAATTAAAGACATGCCACATCAGCATGCCCTGGCCCTCACCAAGGTTTTAAAAAGCGATGTTAGCATGCTTGCCCAACAGGGTGCACAGGATGGTTGGTTACATGGGATGCAAAGGAAGGATCACACTGTCGGACGCAGGGAAACACACCGAGACATGTTTATCTGTGTGCCGACTGCAGCTGTTACTGCTGTTCTAAAGGCAGGTGGTAGCTAGTTGCCAATGAGGGTCACCCAACCTCCTTGGAATCTGTCTACGCACCTCTTGGACACAGTTTAGATTCGCCCGGGGAAGGTGGCTAGCCAGAATAAAAACTGGCGCTTCTCCTTCGAGTGCCTGACCAGCGCGCGCCCAGGATTGGCGGCGAGAGCACGCGCACAGCGGCTAACCCAACACGCATGCGCGACGTGGGGCGGACCCTCTCCCCACTCCCCAGTCTTTTCCCGGGAAAGCAGCGTAGCTGGCGCTGGTTGTGAAAGCCGTCCCTTGAAAGTTGGAGGCTCCCTAGGCGTTCTAGAAGAGGCGGCTCAGCGGCGGGCCGGAGAAGGAGTGGCCGCACACCACCCACGTGCTAGGAAGGGCGCCTGTGCTTGAGTCTGGGCCCTCTGTTCCCACCGCCTAGGCACAGGGGTTTAGGCGTGACGCTGTAGAGCCAAGTCCAAGGCCAGACCGTGAGGCGAGGAGGGGGTAAGGCGGTGAAGTGAGACGACAAAACAATTTGTGGCAAATGGTTTGGATATAGTGCTTCGGAGTCCCGTCTAAGATCAGAAATGTATCCGAAGCCATTTTCCCCACCTGTGATATGACTCTTATGCTGTCCCCGACCACCTAACCCTTTGACAGCAAGCAGCCTGTGACTCAAGGAGCCCCAACTGTAGGGTGACCTCGATTCTGTTTGCAGAGTCAGCCTTCACCCTGGTATGCGTCATGACCGGTGCCCATTAGGAAGATAGGTAACTCCCACCATCCCATGGGAAAACAGAGTTGGAAACCTGGCCAGGGATGCTGGCACCAGAACTTGAGCGCAGTCAAGACGTCTGGCCCTCTGTGCCTCCTCAAGCCGTAGTTTGGTCACAGTGACACTTCAGCAGCCAACTACGCTGGACGGTGCAGTCCAAATACCACCTCCACCCACACACCACCAACTCCCAGTTGCCACACAGGCTTTGTGTAGTCCCAAAAGAGCTCCAGAGACTGGTGAGGCGGTCTGCTGCGTCAGATTTTTCTCTCTTCCTATCCCGCCCCCAAGCGGAAGGAATTGAAGTGACTTTTTCCAGAGACGTCGGAGACCTGTTCCTGCCAAGTGCCACTGCCTTGGTGGTTTGCATAGAGAGCCGACGTCCAGTGTCCTGTTTTAGATGTCAGAAAAATCGAGGTGCTGGAACTGCCATTCGGAGAAGCACAAGTAGTCGGTACGAGGCTGAGCTTTCTCAAGGTCACGCCGAGCAGCTGGACCCGGTGGCTTCCAGCCAGCGGCGACGTAGGCAAAGCTACTTGAGTCCACGGAGAAAATGCAATGCTTTCCTAGAGGGCTTCGCAAAACCTCAGCATCCCACACTCTTCTGCATCATTCTCTGCGCCCATGAACAGGGTTTCGGTAGAACTGCCGCACACGTTGTCCTAGAAGGAGGAAACACTTGGCGGGCGTCGAGGCCAGCGCTCCACTTCCCCGAGCAACCTAGATAGTTCCAGAGTTGCCAGAACTCATTGGGCCAGCGGTGGCTTCGTCTTCACCTTCCCCGACCGCTTCGGGTGACTCGGTCCTCCGAGAAAGACCTAGAAAACCCCTCGGGCCAAGAAGCGCTGAATCGAGCCGCCCATCGCCTCGCTTCTTCTCTGAGCAAAGGAAGCCTGCGCCCGCCCCATGCGAATACGCGCGCGCGCGCACACACACACACACACACACACACACACACACACGCACACGCACACGCACATACACACCCTCCCTACTCTAGTAAATCAGATTCAGGGAACGTAGTACCGTATTTACGCTCTCTGCCTCCTCCCCTGACATTTTGCACTCCCGAAGTTGGGGCAGAAGTAATTATGCAAACATCTGGGGCTGTCCTGCGTGCGAGCCTCTTTCATTCACTCGGTGAGCCCAACTCCCTGATTTGCATATTAATGGCTTATCTGAAATAAGACACCAATCAGGCAAATTAATTTTTTCTTCGACTCATCCGTAAGACTCCGGAAACAAGCTTAGGGCTAGAGAAGCTGATTTTGTTGGGGTGTCCGGTTCTTAGGACTAGAAAGAGAAGAAGTTTAGAAGCAAGGTTCCCTGCAAGTTTCTGTGTTTTTCAAGTTTCAACCTTTCAAAGCTCAACTACTCCATAGACAAACGGTGAAGGGCGCAGCCACTGTAAGAGTGGCCTATGACCCCCTGTCCATTGCCCTTTCTACGGTGGGAGTTTCTAATCGGGGTGTGGTTCCAAGACAGGATCAGTGTGCTTTGTGGATGGGCAGGGGTGTTATAATTAGGCAGAGTGTCAAAGTGGCCTGATGGGAAGGGATGGACTCAGAGTCCGTCGGGAAAGGATGAGGGAGGTGTCCAGGGACTAGGGCGAGGCGCCCTGTCTACAACCTCCTCAGCTCAGTTTCGCACTCTTTGAACAGCTGGGTCGGAGCAGATAGTTACCTCTTCCACTGTGGCAACAGGAGTCCTTGGATTCAAAGCAGAGTGGAAGGGTGTGTGGGCGGTGATGGGAGCATTGTGGGAAGCAACATCTTTTACACATTAAAAACCTTCTTGATCTTTCTAAATATGAAGAGGAGTGGGAGGGGGAAATCCGCAAATAAATAAGGTAAATGAATTCAGACCAGAATTGTAATCCAGGGCCACTTGGGCGATCCTAAGGGTTGCTTCTCCTTCTCCTCCTTCCCCTTCATCTCCTCCTCCTTTTTTTTCTTCTGCAGAACTCCTCCCTCCACAGCCACTATATTCCCTTCCTCCCCTTGGCAGTAAATACTAGGAGGGGTAAAAGAGCTGGAGCGTCATTTTGCCTCCCTGAACCCCTACTTCTACTGAAAAGATGGAAGTGTTGTGTTTAATGATGGGAATGCCCACAACTCAGGCTTGCAACAGGAAATCAGAGATGATTCTTAAGTTCCTCTAAAATCAGTGTCATGGAAGTCTTTGTTGGGTGGGGAACATACTGCAGGATGAGATGGGAGGCGGGAGGGAATTGGGCAGAGGACAAAGGACCCACCATGGAGGATGGGTCCTTTGAGTGATTGTGGGAGCAAGGAAGGAAGGGGGCTGCAGAGCTGGCATGGAACTGTTTCTCACATCTCCTTTTGCAATGACTTCTTAATGTTTGCCTGGTTGGTGCAGTCTTACCTTGTAGAAAGGGAAGTGAGGGGAGAAAGAGGGAGGGAGAGAGGGAGGGAGGGAGGGAAGGAGGGGGAGAAAGGGGGGGAGAGTGCGCTCACTAAAGCACATTACCACAATTTCCCTAAGAAGAATGGTATTCTTAGGGAAGGGTACCTTGGAATACTGAAGCAAAAGCTCCAAGCCACCCCCAAGTCCTGACCTACCCAGAAAAATGCTGGCTGGGTTGGAAATTGGGACCCTCAATGGCAGACAGGTTTCATCCTTTCGAAAGAGAATACTCAGGATTAACAGCAGAGGGGTAGATAGAGGGGTTCTGCGGGTTTCTATTCTCCCACACCAGAAACTTCTCATATCTGCATGACATCAGCACATAACCTAGTTCTCTTAGCTGAATGTTCCTGGAGCCTCCAGGGCTGTCCTCCCCACCTCCATCCCAAACTGAGCCCAGTGGTTGGCCCTGTCCTTGTATGTGGGTACCACCCAACCTAGGACCAGAACAAGTGCTTCATTGCCCCAGAGCAGGAGCCAACTGAATTCAGCCCAAGAAAAAGGAAGAATACTCATGGGGAGGGAGATCACAGGCTGGCCTCAGGGCAGGGCTGGGAGCTAGAGGGCTTCTGTACCGGTCCTCACTGTAGCTTCCCGAAGAAGGCAATGGGGTGGGTAGGCAGGCTTCCTTTTCAGCAGTAGAGAACCACTCAGTACAAATCCCTGAGTCTTGCAGGAGAAAAGTTTGTGCTCAAGTTTGGTCAAGTTTGGTCAACACTAATAATGCCCAGTAGAAACAGAAATGGAAAAGGCGAACACAGGTTGATAGACACTGGCTCTGACCGGGCTTTCAGGCTGCACTCTCTGGGGAGGGAAGGGCATTCAGAAACCATGGGGAGCTCACAGACGAAGTCAATGTGTGGCCTGAGATCCTGGAACAAAGGATGATTAGCTTTGGGGAGAGGAGATATCAGAGAGACAGACAGAGAGAGAGAGAGAGAGAGAGAGAGAGAGAGAGAGAGAGAGAGAGTGTTGTGGGGCGGTGGCAGCAAGACAAAGCCACTTTCTCTACTCTTTTAAGAGCTCTCAGAATCTGTGTCTATGCGTTAACCTGAGTGCTCTCCTCCGCCCCCCCTCCAACTGCCCCTCTGCAGATTAGCGGCTCCTCCTAATTGTAGGGTTCTAAGCTCAGCAAAATCCAGGAAGAACCGTTTTAGTACTAGAACTACGAGGTCAAGTTCCCATCTCCCAGACCCGCAAGTTCTTTTCCACTCTGCTGCTGGGATGGACATTCTCCTTGGGTCTGCACGTAAGTGTTCCGAATCCCAGAGACTGGGGTCCCTTCACACACACCTTTAAGTTCCTTCGCTGAGCAAAAGGGTCTTGGGCTCAGCTGCCCTAGAACAACACAGTGCTTCTAGCTCAGACACTCCTTTCGTTGGAAGGAAGCTCCTGGAGCTACCACAACAGCCCTGAGGATACTATAGAAAACTCACATGGGAATGTGGGGACCGTTGCAGGAGCCAGCCAAGGAGAGGGGGGCACAAGTAGAACAGGAGGAAATTATGGAAGAGTGGGCAGTGGCCTGGCCGAAGCTGATACCCATCACCACCTTAGCCCCTTAGCAGGGAGAGCTTCTAAGGAGTGCTGAGTGCCAGTGCCCACAGGTTTTTATTCCCCCAAATGTGGCATACAGCCTGGTAAGAAGAGGGTGTGCCAGAGAGGATGTCTGTAGCTCCCATCCCTGAAATGAGGGCTGCTCCGTCATAGGTTCTGTGTTCCATGCATTCTGAACTCGGCTTTTATTCCTCATTCCGCCCTTTGATGGGTGCTTGTTAGCCGTGTTAAAAAGGAGAGGAGACGCAGAGAGTCACATAACTCACTGGGGAGCACATTAATCTGAGGGACAGGATTGGCCAAGAAGTGAAAGGGCTAAGATGGAAGTGTCAAGGTGGCTCTGTCTGGTATGGACCAATCTAGTGACCGCCAGCCTCCTCATGGCTGCAGAGAACAACTGGCTGAGATCAATGGTGGAAGCCACCTTTAGTCCCTAAGCGGGGGTTCAGGCCAGCCAACATGCCATATTGACCCAGCCCGCACATCTCTGGCTTGCTCTGTCCCTGGCTTGCTAAGTCGTTCTGGACCTATCATTTTGTTCTCCCTTGGAAATGATCATTTGGAGCAATGAGTTTTGGAGCAGCCCCGTTTCCGTGTGCATGGGGGGGGGCATGTAGGCAGGTTTATTGGTGCCCCAGAGAATACTTGCCAGCGGTTGACTGCTGACCACAGAGGCACACAGAGCAGCATACAGAAACCTGAAACACGGGGACTCCTAGTGGGAGCAACTTATCCCTGCCCGAGTTGTCCCAGGCACAGGCGTCACTTTCCCTAGCCAGCCGAGAGAGCTGCCTGCCAAACACCGAGGAGGAAGAGTCCAGCAGGAAGTCCAGGTGGCCAGATCACCTGCTGTGTCCCAAAGGACGACTCAGGGAGGACCATCTCACCCCAGCTCTGCACTACCGCTGGTGGCTAGCTCAAGTCAGGCTAATTCCAGGTGTATGCAATAGGTGGCATCATGCTACTGGAAATGGCCTCTGTGGAGGATGAGGCTCTCTCTGAGGCATCTCCGGGCACTGGGGATCCTTGGTTAGATAGACGCGGCCTCAGGCAACACGACACAGAAAGGGAATATGCAGGGCTTCTGGAATATCTATATGGGGACCCGCCAGTGGGGACCGGAGAGCTGGGAAATCCAGGAGTGTCTGCTGTCAACAGTGGGAGGAGAAAGCCCTCAGTCTGCACTGAGAGGGGGTGCTTGATGACCTACCTCAGGTCTTTAACAACATTTAACACTTTCAGGTTTGCACGGGCTGGGTGGGAGAACTGGGCTACCTGGGCACAGTTAGAAGTCCTTCTGCCTGAACGCAGTCCTTGGACACCCTGGCTCCAGACCATTGCCGCTGTCCATACCCTCCCTTCAGATTCCTTCCACTTGGAGTAGGCAGAAGTCCTCCCTGCTGGAGCATTGATGTCACCAAGCAAAGCAGGCTCAGAGAACGAGTAGGGTGTGAAAGGGATCCACCTGGGCCAACTGCCTCTTCTTACCCTGCACCATTCCTGTCCAGGTGGCCTACTCCCTGAACTAGGTTTAGTAGAGCCCGGCTCACCGCAGCTCACCGGGAAGTAGAGCTGCCAGAGCAACAGGGAAGAGAGGTGTGATGGCCACACCTCTTACTTCTTCCTTCTAAGGCCTGACTGGCTGTGGGCCTTCCTTACCCTTCCCTTGGCTCAGTTTATGGCCTCCTCATAGTGGCCGCCACAAGTAGCCCTTGCTGTTGGGCCTGGGCCACGGCCATCAGACAGGCCTGGAGCCAAGGGACTGGAAAGGTGGGGTGTTGGGACTCATGACGACAGAGGGACAAGCCAAATCCTAGTAGACAGCTGAAGGGACTCTGAACTCCCAAATCCAGAATTAGCCCTCCCCTCTCTCCAGGCTTTTGGCTAGGTTTCTGGGACTCAACTCCCACCTCCCACCTCGCACGCGGCTTTCCTTAAGCCCAACACAGATTCGCTCCCCCCCCCTTTTTTTTTTAAACAAAAGCAATTAGATTTCAATACTGATTCATTTGCATTTGCACCTCAGAAACCCGGTGCGGAAGGGAAGGCAGGAGGGGCGGGGGGGGGGGGGGGGAGGGGGAACCGCACTACAGCTGGCCGAGCTGCCACCGGGTCGGCCACATCTGGCCAAGTGCAGTGGCCACTACGGTCCTCCTGCCGCCAGCTCCCAGAGCCTGCGCACCGCAGCCGCTCGGCGGCGCCCTCATCGATCGCCAGGCCCGAAGCGGAGAACAAGGTATAGCTTGTATTTAGGTTCCTGCCCTTATATGGCGATGTGCACGAGCGCCAGCAGAGCGGCCGCACCATATAAGGACACGCGGCAGGCGCCAGGCTGAGCTGGTGCACGCTCATTGGCCGGCGCGTCTCTCGGCAACCGGGCTCTCACGAGTGGAAAGGAGCCAGCCGCCCCCGCCCGCTCCCCGCCCCCTCCCATTCTTTCTCCCTTGGCATCCCGGCTTCTCGCCTCGGCACCCCTTTTCCTTGCCTAGCCCCCGTTTTTTGCTCAAATCTTCTTCCCAATTTTTCTTCGCCCGATTCTCCCCTCCCCCTCGCCCTCGTTGTCACTCCTCCTCCGGGGTCCGTTCGGCGTGTCTTCGCCCAGCCCCCCCACCCGCCCGCTTTGCTCACATCCCCAACCCACGAACCCCCCTCCCCAAACCCAGAGAGCAACGGGGGTGGGCGAGAAGCCCCGGATGCGAGAGGGGAGCTGGCGTGTGCGTGTGCGTGTGTGTGCGTGTGTGTCGCTGCCGCAGTAGCTTCTGCAGCATCAGGTCCACGCATGCACACACGCACCGCGCTCTGGGAACAGTCCGAGAGCACCCCCCTCCGCTTCGCTGCCCCCCATCCGTTAATCAGAGCAATTAGCTTCGGAAGAAAAACGCTTGCGGGGCTAGGGGTGTGTAAACCCACAACAGCAGTGGGTACCACCAAATTAGCATCTCCCAGGGCATCCCTTCGGGCTGGATTTCTGAATACAATCATGATAATGATAAATCGATGTCTCATTTAAAGGTTACTTTAAAAAAAAGCCTGCCAATTGTTAAGGGCGAAAAAGAAACCCAGCGAATGGGGGTAAAATGGACTAGAAGAGGGACGCTCGGTTTTGCAGGGAAAATGCAATGGAGAAATGATTGTGGGATGAAGGTCAGGTGCCCAGCGCTGGGCCCACTGTGGGATGAGAACTGACAGAAGCAGAAGGTGTCGCTATGTAGCTAATCCTCTAGGGACGAGACTCCCAATCACCTCAAACTCAGGCAGAAAAGGGACCTCTGTCTAAGGGCGCTTCGCCCCCTCCCCCATCCGCACGGGCGCGAGCATGCACGTACAGGTGTCCGGTTGACCCCTCCAGGGCGATCGCTAACGTAGGGGAGGGGGGCTCTTTTAAGCATGCCTAGGTGCTGGAAGTACCCTTCGGGATCCCACTTTTGTCCTGGGAAGAGGAGGGACCCAAAGGTGACAGCTAAGACAATGGGTGCCCTAGAGCCCTGGGGACTTTGCCTATGACCAAGCTCGGTTCTAGGGATGCCCCCTACTGGACAGCCTGCTCTAAAAAGAGCAAGCAGGTAGGGTCCGCTGCGGGGAAAGATGGGCAGCGAGGACAGGGAAGGATGACCTGCCGGACCTCTTGGTTTGGGAGGTCCTCCCTCTCTCCCCCTCCCTCCCATCCCATCTCAAATCTTTCAACCTTGTCGCTCCGGAGGGAAGGTGGTGACGGAAGTGGGTACAGTCAGGAAACACAGGTGCGAAATTGGGGAGGGCGTTGCCCGCTGGATCGATTTAGCTTTGGCCCTGGGATGCCGCCTCTCTGGTTTCTGCAGAAGGAAACAGTGCTCCGGCCCCACCGGCTTCGGTGCCAGCTCTGTCCCCTCCCTGACCTTGCAGGTGATTTGCCTTGGAGAGGCTGAGGGTGTCTTAGGGCAGAAGGTTTGTTCAGGTCTGAGCCCAGCTTCAGACCGCTGCCACTGATGAAAGAGGTCTTCGAGCCCCGAAACCTGGGTTGTAGCTTGAGTACCCCCACCCCACCCCGGGGGCACACAACCCACCACGCCCTACACCTGCGGAAGCCCATTTAGCGAAAACCTTTACATTAAATCCCCCAACCCACGTTGCTGCGTACGTGGACAGTACGCCCAGGTGTGTGTGAGGGGGTGCGGAGAACCAGATCTCCAACTTCTCCCTGATCAAGGACGCATTTTCTTAAACACGCTTCTTCTCATTGCTGAAACCCCAGCTGCAAAGCCGCTACCGAATCTAGAACTGTCTGCTCTTATAACCTGTTGGCTCCTGTTCTGGCCATTGCTTTCTTATTCCTGGACTTTTAATTTCTCAGTCTCTGCTTGGTGAAATCGACAGACCTGGAGAACGCGGCTGGCGGGAGGGGTAACCGGAAAAACTTACAGATAGGAAGAAAAAAATCAAATTCACACACCTCTCCCAGGCAGTACGGCCCAGCCCGCTGGGAGCCTGGATATTTTTCAAGTCAGGGGACCAGGGGGCTACAAATTTGCGGAGCTAGGTCAAGGGGTCTGAACTCTGTAGCCCGACCCCACCCACGGAGCCTTGATTCACACTTTTCGTTTATTTCTCAGAGATCTCAGCCTTGTAGCACCAGGGGCAATTTTCTCCCCTTCCCTGGTGAGCCTATCCAGAAATCATGCCCCTAGCCGGGACGTCCAGCTCGCCCTAAGCGCCCCTCCCCAAGATTTGGACTCCCCTTGACGCAAGGAAAAGGGTGTTTGAGCCTGGCGGCGGGGCAGAGGTGGTGTTGTCAAAGGCACCTCCGCGGGGCCGGTGGCTTCCTGCTGTGCTCAGGCGGCGGGGGGTCGGGTGCAGCGGCCCGCGGTGAGAGTGGTGGGCGCTCGGCACCTGCTGAGCTGCCGCCGCCACTGTGGTACATGGCGCCCCGGGATCCACCCGGATCTTGTCGGCTGAGTTCCGGGCTTGGGTCGTTCTGTAGTCTGTACACACGCAGCTTTATATATATATTTTATTGCTATTTTTTTCCCATTCGGGCAGCATTTGAACTGGCCAGACCTTTCCAACGCCAAGGGCGCGCAAAGGGTCTGGAGGATGGGGGTGGGGGAAGTAGCGCTATCTAGATGGGTGGGGTCCAAGCGGTCACTGAGGTCCAACGCCCCATTAACATTTCCCCACCCGGGCATTGCGACCTCACGAGGACACTGGACACGTTGGTGGGGGTGGGGACGCGGAAAGTGCCCTTCCCGTACTGTCTCCCGTCCACCACCACCCCACCCGGTAAGCCCTCGCGGGCAGGTAGACGCCCTTCCCCCTCCATCTCGCCCCCACGCCCCGGAATCCGCGAGGGTCTGGGCTTCAGAGGAGTCCCCTAAAGGGGGCGGGGAGCAGGGTGCAGGACTGCTGCGCGCCCCCCGCCCGGGGCAGTGTGGCGACTGGCGCCGCTTTGGCAGCCATTTTCTGCAGCTGCCTGGGTCGGGGCTGATCGGAGCGAAGCGCGCGCAGGCGGCGGCCGGCCGGCGCTGGGTCCCGGGCAGGGGGGCAGCTGGGACGCCAGAAGACCCCGGGACTGGTGCTCGCCCCTGCCGTGGCGCGGGTGGAGCGGGCTGCTGCGCGTGCAGAGCGCCTGCGATCCCACCCTTTCCCCGCCATCTTGTACCCCGGCTGGCGCCTTCCCAAAGACGAGCTGCACAGACAAAGCCGCGGCGGGCCGGCGGGGGCCCCTGCAGCCCACCCAGGCTAACCGGACGGGCCCGGTGACCCTGGGGCCAACACACTGCCCTACCCTCCCTCTCCTGAGACCGGCGCCCCCGGCCACGGGAGGCTCCTCGTGCTGCGACCACAGCCTCCGAGGATGGAGGGACCGGCTCCCTCCCTCGCCTCCCCCCGCGCCCCGTCACGTCAGCTGGCCATGCTAGACCCGCACCTCAGCCCTCAGCCTACTGGGGTTGCGGGAAAGGGGTCCCACAGCGTACAGAAATGAGGACTTGTCACTGTGGAAGCTCCGGGTCCTTCGCTTTCTGATAGGGTTGAGTGAATCACTAGTCCTAAGGTCCCTACAACGCGTTGTAGTGACAAACTCGGCTCCTCGGGTTGATTTCTCCCCCGACACACCTAGAAACCACAAAGAAGATAGCAGCAAGGGAGGCTTTCAAGACAGCTCTCAGCCCTGCTCCTCAGCCCCTGCAGACCTCAAATTCGGTACTCCATTTTCTGCGATAGCAGTGTTACTACCTCAGTCCCTTAGCCTGCTCAGCCTTTTCTCTCGACGCTCCTACACTGGGACTCCAGACCCACGACCCGGGGGTGGGTCAAGGGAGTTAGGGACACCTTTCTCCTTCCAGAAACACCCAGAACGTTGGCACTTGCCAGTCTTATGGGTCAAATGCTATGCTACTTCTGAACGGAGAATTTGCTCCTTAAGACTCCATTTTCCTGTCTGCAAGTCTCCAGAGCCTAGCAATGGGATGGGAGCGCGGGACGTTCCTAGCCGATTTCTTCCAAATGCGGAACACTGGTGAGCATGGACACTGGCTCTGGGCATCCTCCTCCCTCCTTCACTGACCCTCTGAAGATCCCATCCCCCAGGCTCCCAGGAGTATCTACTACCAGGGACCGTGATAGATGAAGAAACTGAGGCTGAATGAAGGGTGTGCACATGGCTAGGGTGAGGTCTTCCTGCAGGTTAGGACAGAACTGACTCTTCCACCCAACCCCCAACCCCAAGATCAAAAGGCCCAGGCTCCGGGGTACTCCCCAGTGTTAGAACGCTTGTCCAACATTGCTGAGCTGGTGGGGGCTGGGCACAGCAGCGGGTGTGGGGAGCGGCCAGTCTACTGACCCACACTTGAAAGCTGTTTCCCTATCTCCATGCCTGCCCTTCTCCTCACCCTAAGGGGTCGGAAACAAAGCACCCCAGGGTGGCCTGTCTGTAAGCCACCCTCAGGGTTCAGTCCTTCCCACCAACGCCTGCCAGCCCGCGTGGATCCCGATTCTGGCCCGGAAACCAGTCTGACCGCTTCGCCTATTTCCCAAGCCTCGGTAGAGGGTGGGGTGAGCTCGGCTCGGCTTCGCCTGGGCTGCCCTGCACTGAATGGGTTTGCCCAGAAGGCTGGCGTCAAAGCGACGCGCCCTCCCGCGCCGCTGGGAGCCTAGGGCCGCTCCCCCATCACGAAAAACAACCATTTTCCGCTCCACTCCCGACCTTCGTTGCCTGACAGCCAGCGCCAAGCGATTCCTTGCCCAATGTCCTGCGCTCACCTGCGGAAACGCAAGCTGCCCCAGCCGTACTTACAGTCGGCATGGGCCACTGAGCTGAGTCGGGAGCAGAGTGGCCGGTCATTACAAGGCATCCAGACCCGCTGGGGAGGCTGTGTGGGCCCAGAGTGCCTCAGTGAGTCCCGGGCCGCTGAATTTGGCCGGTCTCAAGGAGGAACTAGGGGTAGAGAGGCGGAAAATAACCGGTCATTGGCGCATGAGTTGAGTGGGAAGTTGGACATGTGGCTTCGCAGTCCACTTGTGCACGTGTTTTGATGGCCCAGGGGCTATGCTTCGGGTCTTTACAAGAAAGCAACTGAGCTTCCACACCCAGCAGGAGGCTCCTGTCCACATGAATCCCCTAGAGGCCAAGCTGCCCGGGGCGCACCCACTGCGTGGTCACTGCCTTCACTTCATAGGTCACACGCTAAATCCCGAAAGATCCCGGATGGTGCGTGACCGCGGTTGGGGGGAGTAGAGCAGGCGGCCGCGGCAACATGAGGGTCTGAGTCCTGGCGCCACCAAGACCAAGAAGGAAAATGGCTTGATGCTAGCGTCGCCAGGGCTGCGGGAGGACAGGCAGGAGTGTCCAAAGCAGGGGCGCCAGTCTTTAGGACACGATCACAGGGGTCCTGCTACCCTAGTGTCCCATTGGACACTGGAAATCAGTCTGCTTAGTTAGTAAGGACCAACGCAACCTGCTGGGCTTCCCCTCCCCAGAGTTCCATCCTCCTCCAGTTTGGACCTCTGTATTCTGGAGGCAATAGAACAGGCTCCCCTCTAAAGCAGTGTTAGGGTAGGGTTTAGGATCCATCTCCCATGCCTTCCCTTCCTCTTCACTTGGGAAAGGTGCAGAAGAAAGCTACCCGACGAGGTAGCCATCCGGTCTGCAGACATCCTTCTAGGCAGGGGTATAAAAATACTTTAACAAGCAACTGTGGAGTGGAACAAACCAGGGAAAGCGGGGGTACTTTCACTCCACGCTAGGCAGAGGCTGCTCTTCCTTCTGAAAAGGGTTGCCAGAAAATGAAACTTGACAGGCTGTGTCCAAGTGAGGGCTGGGTCACCTTCCAAAGCTGTCTCTCCTCCAGCAACCCGGTCAGCTCTCAAGCCTGGCCGGGAACACACCTGAATGAAAGGGGGACAGAAGAGTTGAATGTGACTGAGGAAGAAGAGCAAGCAATCAACCCCTGGAATGACCCTGGGAGATAAGAAGGATTGGTGCTTCTGTAGGAGGCTGGCGTGACTGGCTCCCAGCGACTCCACCCAAGGCCTCAGAGTTCCGGGGAAACAAACCCAGTGTGGGTCTACAGGCATTAAGAGGATCTGTGTTCTCCAGGCTTTGCTGGCCCCGTCTGCATAGGAAGGACACACGGAGCCTATGAAATGACACCAAGGTTCCTGACACTTGAGTAGGCACTAGTGGCCTGAGGAGAGCCTCATTTCCACAGAGAATCCCCATCCCATGTCCCACATCACGTGGAAACACTCTCTGTACTTACTTCTGCTGTTGGCACTGCTCTGGCTTCTGCACTGAGGCCTCAGAGGGCACTACAGGGTCTCAAGCACTTCCAGCCCTGATGAATCAGCAGAACCCCCTCTCTTCCAAGACCCCTCCTCCACTCCATCCTTTGCTGTCAGTCTGTCCAGCGCTAGCTAACTATTCCCCTACAGACTTCCTAGGAAGGTCAGTGTTGGCCAAGCATTCTGGTCAGGTTAGGGGTGTTTCCTTCAGGGGAACCAATTCAGCTTCTGCCCTTATCTTACAACCTGAGCTGGGAGGAGACCAGAAGCCACGTTACATCATGGACAGCTGAGAAGTGCTGTCCCAGGGAACCCTGGATGCTGTTAAGGGCACAGAATAAGTAGGGCATACCTGGAGGGGGTAATAGAAGTAGATGACCAGCCACATAGGAGATGCCTGGCTAACTCAGGCACTGGCTAGAACCGTAGGGCCCACCAGATCAGACCCAACTATGGTGTTCACAGAATAGCACACTAAATTGACCTTGTAGCCAAGATGGCTAACAATACATTAATCAGCTAAAACAAAATAAAAAAAATGAAAACAAGAACAAAACAAAAAACCCACCACAGGTAGGGGCTGAGTGTGTATCTCAGCACAACCACACGCCTCCCGGACAAAAACCCGCCCGGGTTGAGAAGGGACAGTGTCTACTCTTAATGAGAATGCTAACAAAAGGCATGTGTCACACAGTGAGATGGCTCGTAGTTTCTCCTGGAAGCCACGCCACCCTGGAGTTGAGCACACCCTGCGAGGCTTACAGGGCCTTGAGCTGGTTTCGAAGCAGGTCTCAGCCAGGCCTTGAGCAGATCCATACCATGGCTCCTGGGTTCAGGGAACAAGGCTGCTTATAGGGCAGCAGACCCTAGCCAGCCTCTATAAAATGAGCCTCCTCTCCAGGGCTTTTGCCAATTCCTTTTTTGGAGGGAGGTGGGTTTTATTGTTGTTGTTTTTGTTTTGTTATTGTCGTTGTTGTTGTTTTTCAAGACAGAGTTTCTCTGTGTAGCCCTGGCTGTCCTGGAACTCACTCTGTACACCAGGCTGGCCTTGAACTCACAGAGATCCACCTGCCTCTGCCTCCTGAGTTCTGGGATTACAGGCGTGCGCCACCATGTTGACCCTATGGCTCTAGAAAGCTATGCCCGCTGTGGAGTTCACCTTGGTCAGCAGCAGAAGCCTCTGACAGGTAGGCATCGATGGCTGTGCTGTCCCTCTTGCCAGGGAGGCATCATGACCAGTATAGCCCTTCCATATAGACTCCAAGTGGCAGCTGTGGGCCACTATGGTTAGGATCCAGCTTCCTCTTCCCCAAGCTCTGCTACTCACTGCCAGTGTGGAGTCTCAACACCTTGTGGTTGGGACAGCAATGCAAACAACCCCAATGTCCTGCCAGAATTGGAGGAGAGAGAAAACCAGCAATGACACACGCATGGTGCCTGGCTCAGTGGTCCACCAGCAGTTACGAGTGACGGGTGGGAAAGGGGCACAGAACTTGGGCAGGAGTGTGTGTTGCATTTGTTACCCTGACGATGAAACCATGAGCACGAGATGCTGTGAGCAGAACACTCCACAGGCTACAACAGGAGCTGCTTCCTAGTGCAAGAAAGGTAAAGGATAAAGCAGACAGAAGAAATACAAAGAGGAAGGAGCATTACTTGACGACTCCAGGATATTCCCTGGTAGCTGTGTGCCAGGAACCTGCCACATGTAGTCCCCAGCCGCTGGGGTTCTACTCTTTCCTACTCTAGCAGTGGGGACTAAGAACCTTATCCACATGCCTCTTTCTTTCTCTTTCTTTCTTTCTTTCTTTCTTTCTTTCTTTCTTTCTTTCTTTCTTTCTTTATCTACCCAGGTTTCCCACATACTGTGTTGTGCAGGCCTTACGGAGAAAAAGACACAGCCCCAACAATGAGGATACTGGATCCAGCAGTCTAAGGGAGATAAATGCCCTGAATGGCGTGAGGGAGACGGGGCAGGGCTTTTCCAAACACAATGCCTAGGTTTTGAATCCTAAACGCTGTCCTAGTTTCTGGGTGGAGGCGGCACACTAGCAGGAGGTTCCATGGGCCATTTCTGAGCAGCTGCAAAGACCACGGAGGGGTAGAAGCAACCCAGTGGCTGTGGAGAGTCCAGGGTTCTCTATCTCAGGGCAGACTCCTCTCCCATGGGCTTCTAGGAGACTGGGGAGTGCAAGCAGCTCCACAGGCAGTGCAGAGAAGCCATCCATCCATGCATGGGTCCTGTCCTGTCTTCTTTGTAGCTTGGACTCTTACAGTTTACTCTGACAATGCTGGGTGGTGGTGGTGCACACCTTTAATCCCAGGCAGATCTCTGTGAGTCTGAGGCCAGCCTGGTCTACAAGAGCTAGTTCCAGGATGGACTCCAAAAGCTAGAGAAACCCTGTCACCAAAACCAGAACCAAACCAAAACAACAAACATTTACTCTGACAGGGAGAAACCTAGCAAATTTGTTCAGTTTCAGGGAATTCCTGAAGCCTCTGCTTAGTTATTTTCCTCTCTGCTAAAGGAACTTCCAGCAGGATGCCATGTTTTAATCCTGGAGGAAACTGTTCCACAATATTCTACCTCTTCCTCTGGCTCTTACACCCTCTCCTCTCAGAGATTCCTGAGCCTTGAAGGTCACTGTAGATGTCCACCTAAGGCTAAGAAATAGACCACCATGGCACAATAAGAGTCACTTGTTCTCACTTGCTTCACCAGTGGTTACGAGTTAATGCTGATAACACCAGGGGCCTAGGGGTGTAAACACGCATTTAGAAGGCAGCCAGACAGGCACATCACATGCATCTAGTAGAACCACAGACTTCACTTCCCCATGCCCGATCCAGCCACAGGATTTTGTCTTGGTACTTTGTCTTCCGGTACCAGATATAAACTCTCTCTTGCAGAACAGGACCTTAAATCCAATTGGATGGCTGCTAGTTTTACCCACAATAGCTGAGCCGCTATTGCACAAGCAGACACAGCGTGCCCAGCATGTCAGCATTTTAACTCTCGGATCCAGAGCCAAGCAGGACTGTTGGTCACAGTTTCTCCAGCAGCAGCCTGCATGGTTCCTCTGGCACCATGAAAGCCAATCATCAGGGTGGGAGTTTCCAGTTTGGTCCCAGCTTAAAAATCTCCATGTCCTGTAGTCAAAGCAGGCACACGCAGTGTCTTTGGGATCTGTCTAGTTCTGGCATACTACCAACAGCCGTAGTAATAGCCTTCATGGTTTATGGGGCCTCGGGGGCTTTCCAGCTTCACAAGGAGATAGCCCGACCCTGGCACTGGAGTTTTCATTCAGTAACCTTACAGCCTCTAGGCATGTCTTTCCCACCTATGTACGGTACACCCTTTTGGATTTAAACTCTACACTTTGTAGCTATGGTTTTAACACATTGTTCCTTTTTATTAATTGGCTCAGGAGGATTGTAGGTGGGGAGAAGTACCGGTGCGCCTGTCTGTCTCTCCAACGGCTTTCCAAATCTGCAAGATAGCCACAGGTTAGCATCATCTATACAACAAAACCAACCCTTTGCAGAGGGTGGGCGGAGCAAGGCAGCATCCTGAACCCCCAACACACAATGAAAAGTGGGTCACAAAGGTAACCGTGGGGAAGCACTCTGAATGTCTGTGGTCACCTGTCCTTGGCAGTGTCAGGTGACCCCAGAGGTCCTAAAATGGAGCATTACAAGGTCCAATAGAGCATGGGAAGGTTCCATCTATTAGTATCAATTACCTTTTCTGCACATCAAGCCTGGGCACAAAGCATGGACAGGCAGTGCTAACTTACTTAGCTCCCTGTAACCCTTGGTTACTCTCTCTGAGCCGTTAAGTTTCCTTATCCTGAGCTCCCCCATGGAGCTGCCCTGAATTTCTCCACACCTGGAAAACTCAGTGGACTTGACTTCATTTGGTCATACCTACTCAGGGTCAAAGGTGAACGTGGCTCTGCCTTCCCCTGTGGCACATGCCGGCTCCCTGGGTCAGAGTGGCCCTTGGGGTTGGCTCAGTGGTCGTAGCTTCTCAATTCACCAAATCTGGCCATTCGGGGAGTTCCTGACTGGGCAAACCACCTCCACATAACCTTTAGCTGGAGGGAAATGTACCCTCCTTGCCCTGAAGGAGAACTACTCTGCCACTAAGACGGGCTTGGGTCTGTCTCCAGATGTACTGTTCTACCACGGGTGTCTTTTGTGAACTGCTTCTCAGGCTCCAGAACCCTCCAGAAGTTCCTCAGCGTACGGCCTGGCGATCATTTCCCCCTTCAGGATCTTCAGCTTGGCATAAATCTTGCCACAGTTGTCTTCAAATAATGCAGGCAGAGCTCCTCCTCCACTTACCCTTTCACTACCTCCTCTAGGTTGTGTCGCTCTTTAAGAACTCTCCGTGCATGTAGTCTAAGCCACCCAAGTCTGCCAAAGCCTTTCCTACTTTATAAAGATCTCGTCCCACCAACAGACTCAGCAGAGCCACCGATGCTCGTGGGGTTCCAACACAGCTTCTCTGAATCTTAGCTCCCTCAGTAGTGCCTGCCCTTCCTCCATGGTTCTCTTGCCGTTTACGAGGTGGCCAGATGGAGAGAACCAAGTGTTCCCAATGGCACCGATAAGCCAGTCCGCCAGAGACTGATTTCTTCTCTCAGGTTATGCAGTCTTTGCCTTAAGGAGGAGTTGGTAATTACATCACTTGTGTTCCTGCCTCCACAGTGGCCAGACTGATCCCATCACTCCCATGTCCCTCATCCTTACGAACCAGGCTGCAGGAGGCTCTTCCGTTGCTTGCTGAAGAATCTTCCCCGATTCTAGCAGCTCAGATGATGACTGCTCCCTTATTGCCATAGTTTCTTGCACAGGGCCATTGTTAATGCCCCATCTGCAAGCTGAATTACAGAGTTTCCCTTCCTTCTATCCAAGGCAGGACCTGAGGGGTATCTTCTATTGTTTTTCCATTTTCTTCTCCTCCTCCTCAATCTCTCAATCTTCCCCTGGGATCCAACTTTATGGATTCCAGGAAGGGCTTTTGAACACAGGTCTAACTTGAACTGTACTTTTTCTACTGGCCCCCATGCTATGTATCTATCTATCTTTATTGTCATTATTATTATATATTATATGCAAATTATTTTTATTTTACATGCATTGGTATTTCACCTGCATGTATGTATGTGTCAAGGTGTCAGACAGATCCCCTGGAACTGGAGTTACAGACAACTGAGCTGCCATGTGGGTGCTGGGAACTGAATCTGCGTCCTTTGGAAGAACATTCAGCACTCTTAACCACTGAACCACCTCTCCAGCCCCATGGACCCCAAGCCATAACAAGCGGCAAGCCAACACCTCCATCTCAGCCTCTCGTTTATCTAATTTGCTTGCCAGATGAGAAACTAACATGGAGCTTCTTGTTGAAATTGCTCTTTTACACAGAAAAGTTCCTGTCTGGCCACCATCTTGGCCTCAGATGCATGTCTAACTACACACAGTGGAGGCCAGGCAACCCCTCTGCCACTGCTGCCGACAGTCTTACGCTTGTGCAGTAATCTCAAAGACTGGAAAATTTCCTCTAAACCTTTCACTGTTTCCAGGGTATCTCTATATTCCCGTGGTGGACCCTACTCACCATGCAGGAAGACTGCCATCCTGGGAATCCTCCTACAGACATTCCTAATCCTGATGGCTCGGCCTTAGTTTCATGTCTCAATATCATGCAACAGCCGGGCATGATGGTGCACAGCTTTAACCCCAGCACTTAGGAGACATAGGAAGGAGGATGTCTGAGTTCGAGGCCAGCCTGGTCTACAGAAGGAGTTCCAAGACAGTCAGAGATACACAGAGAAATCCTGTCTCTAAGGAAAAAGAAGGAG
>NC_022014.1:82172711-82173997 GCF_000317375.1 Microtus ochrogaster
GAGGAAGAAGAAGAAGAAGAAGAAGAAGAAGAAGAAGAAGAAGAAGAAGAAGAAGAAGAAGAAGAAGCATGCAATTGCTGCCATACCAAGTTGCACTACCACACAGCATACAGCCAAGGACAAGTCTAGCAGAATGTCCTCCGAGGATGCTCCTCTCGGGCTTCTCAGCCTCAGGTGAACCCCCCTTGCACTCACAGAGCTCCATCTGCCTCTGCCTCCTGAGAGCTGAGTGATCGAAACCCTGCACCACCATTCTGAGGTTAACCCTTCAGCCGGGACCCCACACTCGCTCTTCCTTCACCTTTGACGTGCTCCTCCTCGGGTACCGGGTATGTTATGTGACAACACTTTTCCTGGGGAGACAAGACACACTCATCTACTCACCTCGGATAGGGAACCCACAACAGGCCAAAGTACAGGAACCACCAAAGGCCAACTTGGAAAGCCAGTGAGTTCTATTGGACTTGCAGGAATATGGGTGAGGGGTTAGCTACAGGGGCAGACCTGACTCAAAGGCAACTTTGCGGTCAAGGGCCACCCCAGCAAGGGTGACAGCTCACCAATGTTGCAAACCTGGAGCACACCGCACAGCCTACAGGCGGTCTAGGGTGTCCTTTCCAGATGCTTCAGTTGCCCTAAATCTCTTCCAGGCAGCTCAGTTTCTGTAGCTTTGCTTGCTTCAGAGCGTGGGTCTTCATCGCTATCCGAGTCTTCTTTGGCTGGGCTCTTATTGTTTACTCTGGCAAGGAGGGGCCTAGTAAGTCTGGTCAGTTTCAGGGAGTGTTTGAAACTTTTTTTTTTCTTAAAGTTGTTTGCCTCCCTGCTTAAGGAGCTCTCCTGCAGTATGGAATGTTCTATCTGAGGAAACTGTTACTCAACAGACCCCAGGCTGCTTTAGGAAGGCCCCTGGAGAAAGCGACATCTATAGGTCAGCTAGTCCGTGTCATCTTGAGGACCAGATTCAGGAAACCAAGTCATATGTTACTTGCTTCCTTTGTCAGCGACCCATTCAACATAGCAAACCCCACACCTGCCGCACGTGGCATGGCCACACAGAAATGGCTTGCCTATACAGGCCCAGCTGAGCCAAGAGAAGTCACGGTGTGGTTTTCTGCCCAGCTCGGGGGTGGGGTGGGGGGCCAGAGAGAGCAGCAGTAGCAGACTAGGGGAGAGCCTCCAGAGTTGTCAGTGTTAATGTGGCTCATCGCCGCAGAGAGCCAGCTCTGACGAGCTTGACTGGCGTGTGTGTGTGTGTGTGTGTGTGTGTGTGTGTGTGTGTGTGCTGT
>NC_022014.1:82174882-82175990 GCF_000317375.1 Microtus ochrogaster
CTCCCTCCCTCCCTCCCTTTCTCCCTCTCTCCTTCCTTCTTACCCCTTCCCTCTTTATTTCTATCTTCCTTTCTCACTTCTTTTCCTCAGCAGATAGCTCATGAGGATCTTAGCCGTTCTAATTACGGAGACTGGTGAGTGAGACCTACCAGGATTGACTCTCTCTGTGCTGATGTTCTTGGGGGCTGTGGGCAACTCACCACCTCAGGTGGGGACTCGGAAGAGGGGACCTCAACTAAGGAGTGTCTGTCATCAGACTGACCCATAGGTAAGCAAACCATTTTCTCGATTAATGATTGACGGAGGAGGTCCCAGTCCACTGTGCATGGTGCCACCCACAAGCAGGTGGTCCTGGGCACGGTGCCACCCATGGACAGGTGGCCCTGGGTTATATAAGACAGCAGCAGGTTAAGTAAGCCATGGAGAGCAAGCTAGGAAGCAGTGTTCTGCCAAGGCCTCTGTTTAAGTTCCTGCCTGCAGGTTCTTGCTCGAGTTCCTCCTCTGGTTTCCCTCAGTGATGGGCTGTGACCTAGAAGCCTAAGACAAACCTTTTCCTCCACACGTTGCTTTTGGTCACAGTGTTGATCGTAACAATAGAAAACTATCTAGGATGAGGCCTCCCTCTCCAATGAAAACACAGAGGCTAATAAAATAGAGTCTACTTTAGGCCAGGGGTGTGAGGCAGTTTCTCTCAAGAGGTGGAATTCTGGAGACTAAATGGCAAGACCTGAGCCAATTTTAGGGAGCTCCTGGGGCCAGAGTCACCAGCCCCAGGGCACAGAGCTGTGAGAGCAGAGAAGACACACTCAGCCGGTTTACCTGGCTCACTAATCCTTGCTCTGCCACATCCTGCTGTTTTCCTGCGCCAAAGAAGAAGGTTGGGCTCAGCTAGATGGGAGGAGCCAGGATTGCCAGGGTGGTGTAGAATTAGGCCGTGTGCCCACCTGGACTCCGATTCTTCTGTCTTGAAGTCATGGAGTGAAGGGCAGGAGACCCTGCTCCTCTGGGGGCTGCTGAGGAGTCTCAGGCTGATGCCTAAGCTCTGGGTTCTCAGCTTCTCCCAAGTAGAGTTCTTTTTTTTCTTTCTTTTTTTTTAATTGAGAAAAGG
>NC_022014.1:82177265-82208234 GCF_000317375.1 Microtus ochrogaster
CACGGAGTCTACAATTGCTGAACCTAAAGAAGCTAAATAAGAAAGTGAACCCATGGAAAAACATATAGTTATCCTCTTGGCTATGGGAAGTAGACAAAATTGCCCGGGAGAAAACCAAGTAGAGTTCTTAATGACTTCTCCAGTTAGTCTGTGAGGTTCCAGGGTCAGCGCTCGTCCCCAACCCCAGGGACTCCTTAGAAATCTCAGTCCAGGGCTGGAGAATGGCTCAGTGATTAAGAGCCTCTATTGCTTTTGCAGAGAACCTGGATTTGGTTTTCAGCACCAGGAGAATGGACACCTCTGGCTTCAGAGGACACCTTCATTCATGCATATAGACACAGATACAGAATGTTAAAAAATAATAATGGATAATGAGCCAGGCAGTGGTGGCACACATTTTTAATTCCAGCAGTCTGGAGGCAGAGGCAGACAGAGCTCTGTGAGTTCGAGGCCAGCCTGATCTACAGAACTAGTTCCAGTACAGCCATGACTGTTACATAGTGAAACATTGTCTCAAAAAAAATCCAATAAAATAATTAGTAATAATAATGACAACAATTTCTTAGAAATCTCAGTCAAGAGCCAAGTGTGGCCACGCACACCCTTAATCCCAGCACTGGGGAGGCAGAGGCAGGTGGATCTCTGCATCTCTGAGTTCAAGGCCAGCCTTCTCAACTACAGAGTGAGTTCCAGGACAGCTGGGGCTACACAAGAAACCCTGTCTCAAAGAAAAAAAAAGTAAGAAAGAAAAAAAGAAATCTCAATTGAGTATTTTGCTAACTTATAGAAAAATGCAAAATTGGTAAAAGAACATCTATCCAGTGTTGTTTTGTTTGTAAGGTGTTGGGGAACCACCTCAGGGCCTTGAGCTTGCTAGGCAACTGCCCTATCACAGAGTTACGTACAATGCATGTTTTGTTTTTCTTCTGTAATTTTATTTATTGTTGTGTGTGCAGTCACATGTGTGTGTTTTGAATGTATATGTGTGGATACATATGTCATGGCATTGTGTAGAGGTCAGAGAACAGCTGTGTAGACTTGGCAATGCACTTCCACCTTTATGTGGGTTCCAGGGATTGAACTCATAAAAGAAAGTATCTACTTGGGGACTGGCTTGCAGTTTCAGAGGGTGAGCCCGTTATCATCATGGGAAGCAGACAGGCATGGCGCTGGAGCACCAGCCGAGAGCTTTATAACCCAGTCCACAGGCTGCAGGCAGAGAAAAAGGCACTAAGCTTGGCGCTCTTGAAATCTCAAAGCTCACCCCCAGTGGCACACTTCCAACAAGGCCACACCTCCTCATCATTCCCAAATAGTTTCACCAACTCGGAACCATGCATTCAAACTATAACCCTAATGGGACGGTTCTTATTCAAGCCATCATACATGGCAAGTATCTTTGCCCACTGAGGCATCTCATCGACTCCAGTGTGTGTTTTGGTCATACATATACATGTATAATAATACATATGTGCGTGTGTGCACACACACACACACACACACACACACACACGCTACAAACAAATAGTTGGGAACTTGAGTTTTTGCTGTTGTTTCATTTTGCTTGGTAGCAGGGTTTCGTTCTCTTGCCCAGACTGGTCAGGGAATTCTCAGTTTCCTGCCTCTGTCTTCTAGAGGGTGAAGGGTTAGGATTACAGGTGTGTGACATCACATCTGTCTTCAGTCGGGTACTTTTGCCATCTTTTGTGCCTAGTTGTTTCTAAGCTCAGAGTATTCTCCTGGGGGACTGTGGTACAACTACTAGAACCTAGCTGTTTGCATCCCCCTGGTGCTCCCAAGTTACCCCAATTCATATTTAAAACATGTTGGTTCCCTCAGAAGCATCCATTGCTGTTAGTTCTATTCCCGCGGGCATTCCCAGAGCCGGCATGGTGAGTATCCCAGCCCTCTCCACTGGGCAGGGCCTTGCTGTCTCTGCCTTTCCCCTCTCTGTGCAGGATCTTCATGCCTTTCTCTGTGCATGTCACCAGGAGGCCCAGGGTGCTGCTGGCTGGTTTCTACACAGCCTCTTGGACCCTTCTAACTCATTTTATTTGAATCCCCCCGTTTCTCCCTGCCCTTGCTTCAGCCTCTGGACCTCCTGCCCAGCCTGTTTTGGTTTCTCTTCTCGACTGTTCCTACCTCTCTCTTTAGGTTGGAACCACACACCGTCTCTTGTCCTAACTCTCCAATCCATCCTCCCACCTTTTTATAAAAGGATTTTATTATTATTATTTTTTATTTATGTATTGTATATGTGTGTGCATGCACACACACACAAACACAACCAGTGGGGCGTCTCACCAAGTGGGGTCTTCAGGCTTGGCAGCAAGCCCCTTTAGCCACTTAGCCATCTCACCAGCCCTCCCTCTTCCCTCTCTTTTTCTCCCCCTCCCCTCACCCCTATTCCCCCTCTTCCTTTTCTTTCTCTGACTCCTCCTGGCTTACCTCTCTCCAGGCTTCCTCTGTGTTTTGTCCTATTCTCTTCTCTGCGCAGTCCCTCTACAAAATCAAAGCCCCATCAAAGACTAAGCGCCACTTAGACCAAGCCTCAGGTCAGGGCTCCCATAGCTGGCCACTTCACCAAGTACAATCTCTTGGTTATATCCTTTCTTGGGGGTAATCAAAGGGAAATACAAAGCCCCCTTTTGTCGGGGTCTGATGCCCCAACAAAAACTACTTTTCCCTTTCTGCACCGGTGTGGAGGCACGGGAAAGCCTTCACCCTTTAACAGCAGGGCCTTGGTGATGTAACACCTGCCCGAGGTGGAGTTGCACAAGCTAGGACCTCATTTCCTGGCACAGACTTTAGGGAAGGCCCCCTTCCCCAATCCAGCTGTCATTTGCTCATCCATTGATGCTCTCTCACCATAGAGCACACAGACTCCCAGCTCCCCTCTAGGCTAGGGCTGAGGTTCACTATCGCTTCGTCAGGCCTGAGCAAACACTGTGTATCTCTCAAAGCCAACTGACTCAAGACTCTGAGGTTAGTAGGGCCCTCTCTACCTCAAGGAACTGGACCCCTCAGTGGTCTTCTCCCCCACTTGGTGGTGACGAGATTGGAAGAAGCCCAGACCTTCACACCTGCGCTTTAGGTTAGGGCCCAAACACAATCCAGGAAAGAGAATCTAGTCCAGAGTACTGTGTAGGCACATGTGACCACTCACTTCCCCCGTGACATTGGACTTGGAGTCCATCACTTATCATTCTCATGCACATATCATATCCCCACACAGCCGTGTTAGAGGGAGTGGACCCAGACAGACACTTGTACACAGAGAATGGTCTCTTGGGTGATACGAACAGTTCACCTTGCTGTGGACTTTGGTTTTGAAGAGGCTCAGTTTCCCCATCTGTAGAGTGAGGGGCTTGGAGCTGAAACTCCGTGGACTTCGCTTTCTAAGCTTCACCCACCACCACAGTCAGCGGGGCTGGTCCTGTCTCCCCCCCAGTACAGGTGGCTTCATCCTCCCTCCACAAAGCTGATCTTGCTCTGGCCTGCTTAGGACTGATCATTCCTGTGTTTGTGTGTGTCTCTCTCCTGGACCAGCCTCGGGGACTTTCCACCCTTCCTGTTCCTCTGCAGACATATTTGTTTTCATCTGTGGAACGAGACAGCATCAAGGATCGTGCTGAGCAAGAGACAAAGGGAAGGAGCATCCCGGCCACCCAGCTAGTCCTTCCTGCTGGCCCAGGGCTGGGCAGCTTCGAGCTCCCCAGCAGGAGGGGTTTGCCAGGGAATAGCCCAGAGGCCAGGGTACCCTCTGCTGTGCCTTCTTGGGTGACACGGGCTCAAGAGATGTAAGAGCCACCCGCAAAGGCCAGGAAATCACACACCCCACCCAGTCTCTTGTTCTGCAGCTGAGCCATCCCAGGCCCCAGGGAGGGACACAGTGGCCTCTGCAGCATCAGAGCTGAGACTCAATCCCAAGGCTTCTGACTTCCACTTCGCTGCGTCTTCATCTGTCTCCCTTGGATCCCCAGCTTACAAACTGGATAATTCTCATCCCCAGACCTGTTGGCAGGCCAAAGGAATAACTCACGTGAATCAAAAGCAATTTGCAAACATAAATAATTTTTAGTGCCAGGAGAGGAGCCAGCGGAAAGATGCATAGAAAGGGGAAATGATCACAGCTGGTCTGGACTCTCCTTCACCCTGCAGGGTCCTTCCCCTGCCCTTTTCAGCTCTGGTGGGAGGCTGGGGTGGAGCAGCGTAAACAAAGCCGGAAATAGCTATCCATGCTTCTATGCTGTCCACAGGAGGGGCTCTGCTCACTGGTGTCTACCCTCCCTACCCCGCAGCCTTTTCAAGTTTTGTAGCCCTAGCATCTCAGAGGCTTATGGAGACATAGATGGTTCTCTGCACACTTAGGAACCCTAGGCTTCCTCCCCAAAGGCTGCAGATTCCTTTGTCCTCAACCCACAGCATCTCACAGCCTAAAAGAGTAGAGGAAACACCATAATGCGTGGCCCCCCTTTCCTCGCAGTCTTCTCTTCCAAGGGAATGTGCTCCACGGCTGCTCTTCCGTTTGGAGCCTGCTTTGGGAAACCGAGTTGATAGCATCTCTGACTGTGGAGAGCTATTTGCTTCTGTCCTTAGGACAGGATAGCCCATGCTGCCCTGGCAGTGGCGCAGCCTCTCTTCAGAGGCTCCAAGGACAGCAGAAGAGGGTGTGGAAACGAGCGAGAGTCATTTTGGAAGGCCCAGAGCATTAAACACACCTTTCCAAAGCCCACCCCGAGAGGCTGTCTGAGCAGAGAGAAACAATGAGAAACCAGACACCATGGCATTAGTGAAGAATTTCTCAGATGAAACAGGAAAGGGAGGAAATCCAGGGAGGTTTACAGGGCACCTGGCGCAGGTTGAAAGGACCCGGGGGGGGGGGGGGGGGGATATTAGGCTTCCCGATATAGTGCATTTGAAAGGGTCCTGCACCGGGCCAAAGAGCGGAGAGGCGTTCCTGCCAGTGCAGGTGGTGGCGCTGTCAACCCTCCTGCAGCCCAGAACACACACATACACACACACACACACACACACGTGTGCACACACATGCATGCGTGTTCATCATTCTAGAACATAAGGAATCTCAGCTCCCTGCCCCAACCTAGATATAAAAACTTGCAGACAATTGCAGCTGCAGTGTAGCGAGCTCTACGTTGCAGGGTCTTGTGCACACAATTCATAAGGATAGCAACCCGAGTACAGAAGGATGTGTGTGCATATCTGCATGGAGGGAGGAGCATCGAGCATCCTGAGTCACACATTCAGACTCCATCTGTAAGGATGAGATGGCTGCCCTGCTGCGTGGAAATTAAACTATGGCACTTCCCGCATCTTTCTCCAGGACTCTCCTTAGGGCCTGTTTCCCTAAATCCGATTACTACATCATTACCTGGAGCCTCCAGAAATCCTGACCAACCACTCAGGTGGAGTGAGGGGGTGGTGGGACCCAGAGCTGCTGAGCACAGCATGTCTGCTTGGCTCCTGGTGGGAAAGAGATGGGCCTGGTGTCCTTGGGGAGCTGAGCTGCCTGAATCCGGGCTCCTGGGCAACCTTTGGATCAGGATGCTGTTAATGGTTAGCAGTGCAGGCGTCAGTGTTATTGTCTGAGGCCCTGTCCCATACACACAGACACATATCTGAGGTGTCAGCATCTAAGGGGTCCCGTTAATAACTGTGTGCAAGGGCTGGGGAGATGGCTCAGCAGTTAAAAACACCCACTGCTCCTGCAGTGTTTTCCCAGCTCCCAACTGAGGCAGCTCACAACTGCCTGTAACTCCAACTCTAGGGGATCTGTGCCTCTCTCCTGAAGCTTGGTAAACACTTACACTCAAGTGTGTGTGTGTGTGTGTGTGTGTGTGCGCGCGCGCACACACATGCATGTGTGCACACACACACACACGGTTAACAATAAGAACACACATTTTTTTCAAAGAGCTGCACACAAAGGGCTGGGGAAGCAGCTTAGTTGTGGGAGCATGGACACAAAACCCCGAGTTTTGCCCCAGCCCATGTGCTGGCCCATGCCTGTAATCCCGACATCTGAGATGTAGAGACAGGAGGATCAGAATTCAACAGAAGTTTAAGGCTACCCTTGGCTCTATAGTGAATTTGAAGCCAATTTGGGTTCCATGAGAGCCTGTCCTAAAGAAGAAGCAAGAGAAGACCTTAAAAAATATACAGAGAGCACAGCACCCCAAGGCA
Source organism: Microtus ochrogaster (assembly GCF_000317375.1). Classification (NCBI taxonomy): domain Eukaryota; kingdom Metazoa; phylum Chordata; class Mammalia; order Rodentia; family Cricetidae; genus Microtus; species Microtus ochrogaster. Next base: position 82,183,470 of record NC_022014.1, read on the forward strand.
GTGTTTCTCAACCCTGTGGGTCCAGACCTCTTTGAGGGGAGGGGGTGTCAAATGACCTTTTCACAGGGGTCGCCTGAGACCATCGGAAAACATAGATATTTACATTACGATTCCTAACAGTAGCAAAACTAGAGTTATGAACTAGCAACAGAAATAAATAATTTTATGGTTGGGGGCATCACAACAAGAGGAACTGTATTAATAAAGGGTCGCAGCATCGGGAAGGTTGAGAACCACCGCCCTAAGGGATGTGAGGCCCAGAGATACATGGAGGTTGGCAATCGTTTGGCACCGGCCGCTGGCTGATGGTAGTGGACAGTGAACAGCGAAGATCTTAGGAGCGCCAGTGGAAGGCGCTATGTTGGAATAACATCACCTATACAAGTTCAGAGAGGCGATGGAATCCGGGCCTGCCTTTGAAGCACCCACTAGCAGACTCTGGGAGGGAGGTGTGCAGATTCCTGACTCTTACCCCACTGTCTGGCTCTTGGACTAGGGACAGGTTAGCCAGCAGGCTTTCCTATTACCACCTGCAAAGCAGGGATAGGACTGCTTCACATAGGTGAGGGAAGCTGACGCAATAATCCCCCCGAAAGGCCACAGTTCAAGAGCAGCCAATACTAACTTATCATTTACTGTGGAGGAAAAGGCCAGCGGTGGGCAGGGAAGGGGTGGGTTTCAGAACGAGGGGCCACCAGAAGCAGACACTTGTATCCAAGAATAACAGTCTTCAATAGCAATTTCCTCTTTAGAGTCTTCACCTCAGATACACAGCAAGTACTCTCAAGGGACCACAGAATCCACTTGCTTCAAAAACCATGAGGTTCTGGCTTTGTTCTGGGGCAAGTTTTCTACGAGACCCTCGTCCTGAGTCCACAGCCCCAGTGTCGTTCTTAGACATCCACTGTGAAACCAGGAGGGTTGAGATCCCCAAGATGTCAGCAATTCACCCTGAAGGGAATGAGGACAGAGCTGGGGTATAAAGCTACACCTTCATTCATCTGTCTTTCGGTCAAGTTGGGGCTGCAGGCAGAAGCCTTTGAGAGACTCTGCTTTGACATGGGCTATTTAATTGTTCCCTGGCCAAAAAGTGACCTGAGTGTTTATGTAGGGTAGGGTATTACAAAATGCTCAAAGCTGCCTCCTGACATACTTCATCCTTTTCCTGCATCGTTCAGCCTTCAAGATGACATTTTTAAAAAGGCACAGGAAGGTAAAAAGTTTTCGATAAAGACTGTAGGCACAACCAGTAGATCTGTTGCTCTCGTCAGCGTCCTGGATGTTTGCTGACAAAGACCAAGTGTCAAGTCTTCCCACGTCTTTGTCTCAATGTGTCACAAACCCAGAGAATGCCCAGCTCACCCCCAGACCACTCTCAGATGAGGGCCCCATGTCACCCAGCAACCTCTCTATGCCTCTTAACTACACAGCTGAAGACAGTATTATAACCACCTTACAGGACGGGTCGTTTTGGGGCCCCTGTGGGTAGGGACGACACAGTGATCATTCAGGACTGAAATAAGAGTTTCCACACCACACCTAGGGTACTCAGCTAAATTTCATTGTCACCTAAAAACATACAACATTTTCCTTTGCTTTAGAAGTCTCAAATATTCCATGGGACATATATATATATATATATATATATATATATATATATATATATATATATATATATATATATATATATATATATATATATATATATATATATATATGTATATATAGTGCTGGGGATGTACCTCAGCTGGCAGAGTACTTGCCCAGCATGCAATAAACCCTGGGTTCGGTTTCCAGCACTATCACAAGCATGATGGGTATGACTGTGATCTCAGTGTTCATGAGGAAGGAGGAGGAACAGCATCTCAGGGTCATCCTCATCCTCTGCTAATGAGTTGGAGGCCAGCCTGAGTTACAAGATACACGAGCCCCCGCCCCCCATACACACACACACACACACACACACTTCTAGAGGACCAGGTTTGGATCCCAGCACCCACATGGCAGCGTGCAACCATCTGTAACTTCAGTTCTGGTACCCTCTTCTGACCTCCACAGGCACCAAGATGGTGAACAGACATACATGCAGGCAAAACACCCACACACATACAATAAAAAGAAAGACAAATAAACCTTTAAAAGTATTTATTTATTTACATGCATTCATATGCATATGTTATTCAAACTGAACTGAGAACCCTAGATTTTTCATTGGCCTGGTCCTGACCACTCTGAACCCAAGCTATGCTGGACCTGTGGGACATCCCCAACTAGGGTGTCCAATGATGGAATAAATTCTGTGGGGTTGAACTTGGTTCTTCTAGAAGTGGGCAGCTTCAGACAGGAGGGTTCACAAATAACCCTGCCCTTTGCACAGTCTGCTCATGTGGCTGTGAGACTCAGCCCCATGAGAAAGGTTCATTTGGAGGAAAAAAGATATTTGGGTGATATTTGGGTGTGTGGAATGCAAAGCTTTCCATTTCTATCTTGAATTTGAATTCTCTCCCTCAAAGAGAGGGTTTGGGACGCTGTTGTTTATAAAGTGCTGGGGAGGGCTGGACCTTCTGAACCCTCCCTGCATGAATGCCCTTGGAGGAGGAGCTCTTGTCAGGGCCCTGAACTCTGTTTCTGTGCCTTGGACATGTCTTCTAAGACCAGTGCCAAGGGCTTAGAGGGCAGAGTCCTAGGAAGCCGCTCTGCAGGATTGGTCAGTTTGGTTCCAGAATGAACACAAGAACCAGGCAATGCCACCAGGATGTCAAACCTGTGTCATGGAGAGCTGACCTCTTGGGGACAACGTAGGCCAAGTTAGGCCAAGTTGCTTACTTAGATGACACAAGAAACTCAGTAAATGACAAACTCTGTCCCTTTGGGGACAGATCAGGGTCTTGGCAACCAGACTGGGCACCTTAACTACTCCCTTGGACTTCTACACCACTGTTTACATCTGGTCCAGATTTGCCCAGATCACCCCAAAGACAAGGCATCCATACCTAGCTTCCAAGGCTCCAGGGCACCTGCAGACCAGGCTTTTCCGGAAAAGTAGTGGACCAGTGTCCGTCCCTGTCTTCTAGGAGTACCATCTTCTGCCTTTTCTCTCCTCTCCCCAGGCGGGGCGGGGAGGGGGGGCACACTGATCACCAAGGTACCACCACTGCAGACCTGCTGAGGAGTGCCCGCAGCATCCGAGAGTTTTCAGTTCTCATGAACTGGAAAAGCAGGGACTGAGGTTCCTGCCTGGCACGGGCCTTTGTGCACCCGCTGGTGAAGGACAGGCCCAATTCTAGCGCTGAGCAGGCGGGCTGCCAGAAGCAAGATCAGCCTCCTCCGCTCACAGGGTGGCAATGGGCGTTCATTACAGAGGGGAGGGGTGTTTAACTCACTCTGAGGGGGGCTCCCGGGGATGGGGTAGTGGGAGGGACAATTCACAAAAGCCGGGCTACAAACTCCCAAAGGCTTAAAAAAAAAAAAAAAGCGGCTCCCTCCCCCTCTTCCCCTCCCCCGCCCCGCACCCTTCCCCCAGCCCCAGCCGCTGATGGCCTGCAGCCAACACTGGCCACTCTGCACATCCAGCCTCCCGCCCTCTCGGCCTTCCTCTCCATCTCCCCCAGCCTTCCCAACTCTGCCCCTCAAGCTACCTCAGCGCGCGCGCGCGCGCGTACACACACACACACACACACACACACACACACACACACACACAAGCACACACACGCTGAACCATGCTGTCATCTTCCGCCCTGGTGCCACTTTAGGCTCGGCTCTGGTTCCGGACCCGGGCTTTGCAAACTGGGAGAATTCTGGAGCTCACTAGATCCCCAGGCCGGAGGCCCCAGGGCCTGCTTAGCCACGGAACCAGGAGAAAGATAGCAGTGTCTGCAGAAAGTCGGCCGCTGTTGGTGGCTTCCTGGCCCGCTGAGCCGCACCCCTAGCCTAGGGGCCATTAACCCCTTTCTTCCCTCTTCCCACCATACCTAGCACCTCAGTCTCGCCACTACCAAGGAGATGAGCAACCAGTGCCAGCTCATGCAGCTAAGGAAGTGAGGGTGTTAGACCAGACTCAGCCCGCCTGTCACCCCCTCCCGATCCATCCCGCAGAAGGCCCTTGGTCCCCCACAAAGCCGTTCACTTGCTCCAGCAGTGGCCTTTGGCCTGGTGGTTTCCGGGGAGAGAGCCTGGCAGAGAAAGGGCCGCCGCTACTTCCTTGGAGGGGCGGGGCCGACAGTGTGTTGGTGGGAGACAGGACAGGGCCCTACAGAGTGGGGTCCGCTCCTGCTAGTAGCCTGGTCCATGACAGGGAAGGTTAAGGAACTTTCAGTCTCTCTAGGACCTGGCTTGGGGTGATCCCCAGTCTGAGAAACAAGATCCAGGAAGTGGGGGTACACCAGTTACTCACCAATTGATCACCCCTGCCTGCACCCCTCCTCCACAACCCGGACTTCGAAGAGTTTGCCAGGTAGATGGGAATCACCAGCCAGAAAGTTCTAGGGACTAGGGTGCCTCTTCCCCCACCCGTCTTCCAGTCCAGCCCCTCTCGTCTCTCCCACATCGTGTCACCAATGAGGGTGCCTCTCTGGAGACACCAGACCCCATATTTGGCTTGAGCAAAGGCTTAGCTCAAGGACAACAGGCTTTCTCCATGTGATCTAGGCTGAAGTGGGGTCCCCAACGTCCCAAGTCCCCGACTAAGCTAATCTCGGACATCATATCGCACCTTCAACATTTCCATTTAATATTTACATTCAAGCAGGTAATAATTGGAAGCTTATAGTTCAGACATTTCTATAGCAGCAGGTTCTAGAGAGCTCTTTAGCCTTTTTAACAAACTTTTTTTTTTGCACATAGAAACAACACACCCATGTGTACAGTATCAAAAAATATATACCAAGGTTACTGGTGTTGCAGTTCCTGGAGAGGAGGAAATGAAATCGAAATACTGGATGAAGGGAGAAGGCCAACTGAAAAGAGTTTGTCTGATATAGAATATAACATGATCTAGAGGAAACTCCATAAATCTAGGTTTTTATATTTCAATATATAAATACCTACAAATAAATATATATATATATTTATATATATATCAGCCCGAAAGGGGGTGGGGGTTGGTCGGGCTTTCTGAGCTCAAACAATACATTTCAAGAATAACACCACGTACAAACCGGGGTAGAAGTCAGCACTTGACAAGTTAGCACGGTTAAAATATAATACTATAACTCTGAGACCACCTTGGGGCTGCAGGGTCAGTTCTGGAGGTCCATGGGGAGGGCTCGGGGTCTCCTATAGGGAAGGGGAGGTGGCGGCAAGACCGCAGGCACCGAGTGGACAACTCGAGTAATCGGGATCCCAGGGAGTGAGCAGAGAGCCCTGGCCAGGCAGCTGGGGCGTCTTCTCCTTGGGAGCCTCTGCGAGATTGCAGGCGCTGAGACCCAATGGGTGCGACACCTTCCCACTACACGGTTACATACTCCTTGAAAGTGACCGTGAGGCAGTTCGCCGTGACGTCAGTGATAATTATATTCCCAAAGAAGGGCTTGAATTCGCTCAGGGGCTCCGCGGGCTCGTCCTGGGCCTCTGCCGGAGGCTTCTCTGCTGCAGTGGCCGGCGCCACTACTGCCGCCACCGCCGGAGCCTCAGGCTTCACCTGAAGAGAGCTGGGGGGTTCCCCAGCATCGCTACGCATCTTGACACAGCGCAAGTCTATGGGCTCATCCAGGTCTGAGTCCAACAGGATGACCTCGGGCTGCGGCAGAGACGTTGCAGTGGGGGACACGTTGACGGGGTGTTCGGAGGCTGGGCTGCCACTCAGGCAGGTCGGCGTGCTGATGCTGCGGGCAGTCAACCGCTTCTTGCAGGGCTCACGCTCGCCATGGGTCTCAGAGAGGCAGCGCTTGCGCGCATGGGAGAGGTTCAGGCCCACCGTGTGGTGGTGGTGATGGTGGTGGTGGTGGTGATGGTGGGTGGGTGGGTGTGAGCTCCTAGCTGGGTCCCAGGCCAGCAGGTCTGGCTTGGTAGTGAGCTGCAGCGGCTGCTCAGCAAAGGCCTCCTTGGTCGGGGAGAGCTTTCGGGACCCTAGGTCCTGGGGCTGAGGGTCCCCCGACACCAGAGCCTCCTCCTCCCTGCGTTTGCAGGGCACTTCTGTTTTCTTCTCCTCAGCAACACCGGTGGCCTTTTTAAAAGTCCTGTCGGCCTGGGGATGGCGCTCCTCGGCAGCACGTTTCTTGTGGCTGGGGGAGCGCGACTCGCCCTCGGCTGCCTCACCCGACTTTATCTTCACAGCCTGCATTCCGTTCTCCATATACTTGCTCATCACGATCACGATGCGCCCGTTCTTGTTCTTGTTCTTGACGATTTTCATCTTGCCCCCAATGCCATTTCCGGTCACTGCCTCCTTAGGGGCTGGTGTCAAACCGTTGGGAGGGCCCTTTTCCGAGCCCTTGCCTGGAGCTCCTGCCCCTCCCCCCAGGGGCTTCACTGCCCCGAGGTAACCTTTGGCTGCAGCTCCGTGGGCCCACTTGTCAGGAGGGTGGCTCTTGGCGCCCAGGTCTGGGCAGGTGGGGCTGGGTGCCTCCTTGTGGCCACCCTGGTACTGCAGGTCGTACATTTTGGGGTCTGGCTGGTAGGGGTGGTGCTTTTTGCTGTTTAGCTGGTAGTAGTACTTGCCGCTCTTCCCTGGTGGCGGTGGTTTACCCGATCTTTCCTTGCTATGCGGCTGGTACTGGTGGTGCTTCTTGCTGTTGAGCTCATACTGGTGGCCCTGGCCCTTGCCCTGTGTGCCCAATTCCAGCTTGGCACGGTTGTCAGCGGAGGAGTCTTGAAGCCCCGTCAGGACATTGGAGCGGCGGGCAAAGGTGGGTACCTAAGGGGGAGAAAAGAGGGGAAAGGTTGGCCCTATAGCATGCCGGGAACATCAGGAATGCTCCAGCTCCCACAGGTGGAAACTGCATCATAAGGGGTGGGGCCAGGAGTTCTATAAGAAATTAAGTGTAATTGGGGTGCTCACTCGAGGAACTTTAAGTAATTTGGGGAGCAAGGTCCAGGGAAGGGTTTGTGCTGGGATCCCAAAGTATTCACCTGCACCACCAGCGGTTTGGGCTTGGGCCCTCTCTTTCGATATCCCATCAGCTGCTCCTGCCGCTCCCTGGGGAGGGAACAGGGTCGCAAGGTTAGTATCCTGGCTTCCCTAAGGTCTATAGCACCCTGTTCCCCACGCCTCCTTCCTTGTGCTACTGAAAGGAAGGAACCAGCTGGAGGCAGAAGGTGGCCAATGTTGCCAGGTGGGCACCTTCCTTAAAGTCCCCCCCTTACTTCATCTGCTGAAGAGGTCCCACCCCCCCACATGTAAATCTTCTCTTTCCTCCCTCCCCACAATCCCCAATGCTGTAACCCAGTCTTTGTGTCCAGAAGGTTGCTGCTTGCAGCTGACTCGCCAAGCCTGGGCAGAACTTTGGGTTGGGGCATGCTCTTCAGACACATTGCTAGGTTTGGGAGTGTGAGGAATAGGCGGTGTGCGCTGACCTCCTGGTCCTTCCTGGTCAGAAGCGTGGATGCTAACTGTCTCATTAAGACTCAGATAAAGAGGGCCGCCAGTTGAAGGGAGGACTCCTTTTCTCAAAAGGCCAGGCATCAAAAGCGGAGGAACTGCGCCCTTGTTTACATAGCGGCAAATAAGCCAATTAGGGGCTGGGGATGACTTGGAGGCCAGGGTCGAGCCAGGTTCTCAGCCACCTGGTGATCCAAACGTGGCATAATTCCTCCCTCCCATGAGCCAGTGGGTGGGGCAGGGGTGGCTAGTAGAAGAACCGCCTCCTTAGAAGAGCAAGATCCTTTCCACGCGGATTCCCAAATTATCACTACAGGTCAAGGGTAGGGGAGCACTGGTCACTATTACCAGGCTTCGCTTGGTCTGGCCACCTAAGGAGCGATCAACTGTCCCAGGCACTATCCAGTCCTCCAGGATTCTACCACCCCTCCAAAGTGGTCAGATTCGGGATCACAGACCCCACTCTTCAGCGACCCGAGTTGCCATCCCCACCCCCAAGGCCCCTGGGCCAACCCGGGGGAGTTCTGCCATGCCCTGGGGCTGAGTTGGGGTCTGATTCCGAAGTTGCACGGCATTGCAACAGCCTGGATTATAATTCTTCGGGGACCCATTATGCAACATGGCATCAGCCGCTGACATGGTTACAGGGTGGTGAAGTCCCAGGTGAAGTCGGGTCAGGTTCCCTGTCTTACGCCCCGTGTCCCGGGAAAGCATTCTTAGCTCTCAGGATCTAGAGTTTACAGTTTTAGTGGCAAATGTGCCACAGGAAATACTTCAAAATAAAAGGATAGAAGGCTGCGGGGTGGCGCGGTTCTGAGGACTCTTTCCCCTCCTCCACGCCCTTCCCCCTCTACCCTCTCCGAAACAGAGAACCACAGCTACCAGTGGTGAATCCAGCTGCAGCAGCTGCAGCGTGGCATCTGTCTGCAGGAGGATGGGCACCCCACCCCACCCCCAACCACCAGGCAGCGCTCACTCATGCCCTCGGGCCAACCTACCCCTGACCTGATAGGGCAACTTGCTCCACCAAATACAGCAAAGAGGGTTGTAAGAGCTCAGGCTCCAGGCAAGCATCAATTCCCCGACACCCCCAGCTCCCTGGGGGTCGGGGGCATAAGGCCCCGTCAACTTTTATTCGGCCGCCAAGAGGTTAAGTTCAGTTCCATGACGTCTGGGGCGGTTTCACAATGCCAGCTCCTTCAGAGCTGCCCCGGGAGGTGCCCGTGCCAAGCGGGCAGTGGCTGCAGGAAAGCAACACCTAAGCTCCGGGGGTGGGGCTCTAAGGTTGCCATGGGAGGGGGCCACGGGGATTCAGGCACAGCTCGGAGTTTTCCAGGGCAGCTCCAGGGTCATCCACACTCTTGCAACAGTTTCTCCAAAACACAAGCCTACCTTCCTCGGCCCTACCCTGCCCCCACTCCCAAGCTGCAGCAACCGCCAAGGACACTGGTTAGAGAAGTCCAGGCCGCAGCCTTGCCCACCCGGGTTTGCTGGGGGTGGGGCTCCTGCATGTCCCCTCCCACCCCTTCCCCCCCCCATTACTGCGACTAGTCATCCACTTTACTATCCCCACCTATGGCCAGGGCAGCAGGCTGCTAAGGAAGGGATGCTCACCTGTTCTGGAAGGCGATCAGCAGCCGGGGATCCAAGATGTTCTCCTCTGGTTCCCACGTGTTATATCTTGCAAGTAAAAGAGGAGGGGGGAAACGGTGTAAAAAAAAAAAAAGAGGGGGGCCGGTTGGGGAATGACATAAGGCCCTATGTGGTTTCCTGGGCCAAAAGCTGTGATCTGGAGGGTAGACAGTAGGTTTCTGAAGGCCTAACTCGGTTCTTGGTGTCCCCCCCCCAAATTAAAATAAACACACAACGGCAGGAAGAAAGCGGGCGAGGAAAATGAAACTAGCAGTTTATTTGGTAGTCATCAAGAATTCTAAGCATGTTACTGCGACGTGTTCCAAGGCCACTGTCCTCACCAGAAACCCTTCGAGCAAATCAGTCCCAATGCAAAGTCGCAAGCAGGCCCCTCCTATCCCCAGCCTGAGTCTCCACTAGGGCTTCAACCGGTCTGCACTGAACCCCTAATCCGATAACCCACAGTCCAGCGGCCCCCCCACACCCCCTCGAGGCCCAGAAGACCGCTGTCACTGACAAGCAAACCCCAAATACTCAGCAGTGCAAAAATATGCCTCTCTCTCTGAGTGTGTGTGTGTATGTGTGTGTGTGTGTGTGTGTATGTGTGCCTGCGCCTGTCTCCATCCGGTGCCTTCGCATTTCAAATTAAAGAAAAAATTCCCCTCCGAAAGAGCTGCAGTGACAGTTCCCAACATTTTCTGCCTTTTTTCTTCCCTATCCTGCACCACCGGGAGGGAGGACGCACACAATTGCATTTTCGTCGCTTTTTAATTTTTTTTTTTTTTTTTTTTTTGGTTTTGCAATATGGAGCCGTTCGGTGGAGGGAAAGGGGAAAGGAGCCATTTTCTGCTGCACATCAGTCAGTGCCTGCGCCCTCCCTCCCTCCGCCGGCCTCCCGGGCTCGGCCCCGCGTCTCTCCAGCTCCTCCGGCTCCTTTTAGCGCATAAATTAGTGATGGCATTTCCCGGAGAGCGGAGCACAACACAGGGCGCCCGGCTCAGGCTCGGCGGCTCGGCTTCCCAGTGCCTGCCACCGACTTCCCCACCCCCTCCTCCCTCCACCCCACCTCCACCCCGCCTCCAGTCCGCTCCCCCACCACCCCACCAGCTACACGGGTCCGCCGGCCTGGGGGCCCCGTGCCCTGGCACTCGGCCCCAGCCGCCACTTACTTGGGGGACCAGCCTCTCCATTTCACCAGATACTCCACTCTACCCTGTGAGGGGGGGGAAGAGACAGCACTCCATCAGCTTCCGCGGGATCCCCGGCTCCGGCCCGCAGCCTCCCCACCCCCTCCGCGCCTCTCGCTCGCTGCTCCCGCGCCTCGGCGCCGCCACCCGCGCGCCACCCCTACCTTGCGGATCCGCTTCTTCTCGATGCTCTCCACCGCGAAGACGTGCTCGCCAACAGCTGGCAGCTCCATGGCCGAGCCCGAGCGCGCCGGGACGCGAGCGGCCGGTGCGGCTGCAGACACAGCTGGCTCCCGCAGGCGCCCCGATGTGGTCCTGCGCAGGGACCTCGCCACACGCTCTGCCCCCGCCGCCTCTACTCGCCCCTCAGCAGCCTGGCTGCCACCGCTGCCCGCACCAGCCAGCTCTCTGCTCACACTCGCACAGACAACTGAGCCCGGGCCGCCGCTGCACGAGAACTCATGCAAATCCCGGACGTCAGCGGGCGGGGCCTCGCAGGGCCCAGCTCGGCGTCAGGGGGCGGGCCGCGCCTCGGATTGGCGCAGCCCGGCCTACCGGAGGCCCCCGGCCTGGGCGGCAGGGGGAGGAGGAGGGCGCGGGAGGAGGCAGGGGAGGAGGAGGGCGCGGGGAGGTGCAGGGGAGGGATCTGCGAGCTGGGAAAGTGAGCTGGGGCCGCGGAGGAGAGGTGTGTCTGCCTAGGCGCCCAGGGTGGGCACCTCGGCTGGACCTACCTTGATCCGCAGCTAGACACTTGGGCCTCTCCCCAGCCCACCCTCGGCCGCTGGTTCTCGGTGTACGCGGCCCGGCCCGGGGATTCCTGCTGGGGGCCACAGAAGCATTCACCGCACTTTACAGTTGCCACAAACTACACCCCGTCCGAGCGTCTAGAGGCACAAGGGAATCTCCGGCAGGGGGCAGAATCGGGATGGGGACAGATCGCACCCCCACCCTTGGTGCCCACCACCCCGCCCCGTCAGGCTCCAGGCATTTAGGAAGGAGAGGTAGGGAGAGAAAGAGCGAGAAGAGTGAGGACTTGGGTGAGACAAGGAGCACGGAGAGTCAAGGACAGGGACAAAGGAGCAGCTGCCCCCCCCACCCCCCCGCCGCCGCATTAGAACTCGAGAACCTCAGCAGAAAGGGGAGCTGAATCCGATCCACCCAGCATTCTGAAGGACTTCTAATTTACACTTTGCCCACTCATTCGCTGGGAAGGGGCAGTTTCTAGCAAGCCCCCAAAATGAGAGAGGCTGGGATGACAGAGAGAGAGAGAGAGAGAGAGAGAGAGAGAGAGAGAGAGAGAGAGAGAGAGAGAGGACATGGGGATGTATGAGTCTACCTGGAGGCCCAAGCGGACTTCGTGGGGGTTCATGGGATTCCAGAAAGGGCCTCAAAAGAGAGTGGAGAGGACCGTGAAGAAGCTGAGGCTAAAATGCGGTGGATGAGTGGACCGCGAGAAGAGAAGGAGAAATGGAATGGCCAGGGAACCACATATTCTTCATGAATTCCTGTCCCCTAGTGTCTGACAGCCAAGCCCTGCTGACGCGGCCATTGGAGCTCGGGAGTGTGAAGTTTAGCACCTCGGAGCCCGGCCAGCCAGCACGTTCAGGGGTGTTCAGTCCTAGCGTCCGGCTGGGGGAGCTGCTGCGCCAGACGTGACCTTCTGAGGGCGCCACCGGTGGGCCCGCACGATCTGTGGGGTCGCAGTGCGTAGACCTGACAGGGAGCACGCCATTCTAAGTGGGAGAGGCAAGGGTGCGCCTGGCCTGCCGTGTGTCCGGGCCCCAGCTCAGGGCTCCTGAAGGACATGGAGCAGGAAGCTTGCGCAATCCCTTGGCTGAGCGTTCACAGAGACAGAAAAAGCGCAAAAGAGGAGAGTGGATCGAGGGAGGGGGAGGGCAAGGAGCCATCCGAGTCTCTGTCCCTGCTTTTATTGCGACCCAGAATGCCTGGTGAGGACACCGGGGAGGTGATTTGGGGAGGGCCAGATGCAGAAGAGAACCCCCAAAGCCTGCCAGGGCTCGTGTTCTTCCAGGAATCTAGGAGAAATCTGCAGACCGTTTGGTGTTGCACACACACGTTGACTCCATGCACCTCCACTTTGCAATACCCGGGCTTGGGCTGTTGCTTAGCGGCAGCTGTCTGGGTGTTTACTCTCTAAGGAATGTTGGGGTGGAGGGTCGTCTTCTGGAGGCAATAGAGAGGGGCTCACTGTGCGGGGACTGGTCTAACTATTCTGAGGCCCAAATCTAAGAGTTCCTAAGAAGAGAAGAACCGCAAGACGGGATGTGGGTGATCACCCTCGCCCCAGTTCTTGGGCCTGGAGGGGCCCTGGAAAAGGGCCACCCCCTCCTGTATTTGGATGTTCCATCTGCCTCTAAGATGCCTAACGTGTGCTTAAGAGAAACTGTTTGTGGGACAGCTCGGTCAGAAAAAGAGGGGTCCTCGAGGTCACTTGGTGTAGATCTGTCGACCAACCGCACCCACTCATGCTTAAGTTGCCCAGATCGTCTGCACAGTCCATCATTCGGGAGATTTGCAGCAACCTTGTGTAGGCCAGTCCCTCTGTCTGAGAAGCTGAGTTTCCCGACATTGCCGGTCTCTGTACTCGAAAATCCCCAGGAAAATCTGTTTACTCTGGGTGTTTCCGCACAGCCCAGAACCCGGGCTCAGGGGAGGGCAGACAGCCGATGCAGCCTTCCCGCCACCAGGGGCGTTAGGCTGTGTGGCAGCCTGGTTGGCTGGTTGGGTCCGGGGGCCCCTAGGGGCCCAGATGTGGTCCTTAGGGGCCACTGAGGGAAACTTGGTGCTCAGACGCGGAGTTTGCGCAGAAAGCACTCTGCAGGCTGGGGAAGAAGAGCTAGCGCTCTCTGGCACAGAGACTCTTTTCTGGAGTTGCATATGGTCTTGCGAGAGGAACCTCCAGACTCCCTCAACTGCGAAAGGGGCCGCCTGGAATCACCTCAGGCGCCGAATGCCACCCGCCACTCCCCGGGCCTCCACAAGCCACTTCTGAAGGTGCCTGAAACACAGAAATACCCGCCAGTGCAGCAACTCTCTTCTCTCTGTTATTTACCCCCGGTGGGGGCTCCGATCCCTGTCCTAACCAGAAGGCGGGTCCTATACCATTCCTCATCTGACAGCTGGCATAGGGGCAGCTCAGATCCACCAGCACGACTAGAAGGCTGGGGGGTTGGCCGGACAGAAGCCCGGGGGCAGCCATGAGGTCACTTGATGTGCCCAAGTCCTTCTTAGAAAGCCTCCCCTGGGGCGGCCCCTACCTTTCCACACCCTGTCTTGGCCCCTGCGAGGAAATCACAGGAGAGACTGACTCCAAACCCGGGATTCCCAGAGCCTTCTCCTGGGGCCCCTGTCCTCAACGGGAATGCCCGGGGGGCCCCACGGGAACCTTTATAAGATTCCCTAATTCAGTGAATTTGACACAGCCCCCTTCCAAACAAGGTGGGTAGTTCGGTCGTCTGTCTCCGCTGGGAAACAGAAGCCCTCCTAATACCACCGTCTGCTGGGGCCCCTAGGGGCCTTCAGGGGCCCCAAGAGAGGAACAATGTTCCTTCGTCCAGTCGTAGGCTCATAGGGCAAAGGAACAGACTCAGGAGAAGCCGGTAACTTTTTAATGACTGAAGTTTGGAGAATGGTTACTGAGAATCCAGTCTTGGAACAGGCGTGACCCGCGCCGACCGGGGAAAATAAACTTCTTAAAGGAGCCGTCTCGGTGAATGGGTTCTTCGCCCAAGGGAGTTTGGCATCGTTGCTCCCTGACCCCAACTCTCGCCTCTGTTGGGAAGAGGGAGCCTGAGGCTTCCCGGACTAGCTGCACCGGTGGATTTCAGACAGCTGAGGGGATTTCAGTGGGAATGGCTACCAAACTGCAAGGGCTCCTTTCTCTGCCACGTCCTTAGTAGGGAAATCGTCTTAGCGCTGACGTTGGTGAAACTGTTTTTAAGCGGCAGCTTAGCTTAGGGGGAGCTGACCCGGTGAGGCTGCTGGGGAGGAGGGGGGAACCTGGCAGCACTCCTTCCCCTGCACGCTACAGGAAGAGCGGCTTTGTTTATCAGGGATCCCCTCAGCGCGTCTCCCCACCCCCATTTTTGCCCTCTGTCACACCACCCGCGAAAGATTTGTTTTCATTTGAACCGCGAAGCCCCCGACGTCCCCAGGTTCCACTCCAAGAATCGTGTGGTACTGGAGTCAGGGGTCCAAGATAGGCTAGGGCTAGCAGTGTCCATGGGTGGGGCCACGGGCCCAGAGTGCCGAGGCAGGGAGGCGGTGGCCCTTTGGCAGGACCTGGGTATCCTCGGGGCCACAGAGGCCCTGCAGAGCCGCGCCTCTGCATTGCGGCACGCCGGGGTCGCGGGGCGCCGAAGCGAGACGCGTGGGGAACTGCGACGTCCGCTGGCCCATTTTCTCCCAACATCAGGCGGCAGCCTCAGGCTGGCCTGGAGAAGCCCACCCGTCCCCCGCCCCACGCTCAGTCGCGAGGCTTCGCCGGCCTGGAGATCCGCGCCCCCGGGACCATATTTCATATATGATCTTTGGAGCCGACACAACCGCCCGCCGCTGCTGCCAGCACGCGCGCACAACGGCCTCGGCGAAACGTGTGCTTTTTATTTGGGTTTCGTTAGCCCACGGCCTGTCCGAGGGTTCCCTCTGGCCTGGAGGTGCGCCCTGACACACCCACCCCTTACATTTTGCTCCCGGGTGCCCCCGTCGCGCGTGCAAACCCAGCGGGGCCCACACACAGGCCAGATTTCTTTCTTCCTTTTTTTTTTTTCCCTTTCCCCAACCAGAGCTAGCTGCTGCAGCCAGCCCCGGAATGAAATGAAAATCGCTCCGGCGGACCCCGAAGTGAACGTCAGCCGAGGCACCACCGCCTCCCTGCCCCCACCCGCCTCCCCTGCTCCAGCCTCGCGGCGTGCACAGGGCTATGCGCGCGCCCGAGGGGGTATTTGGAGCCAGGGTGGGAGAAGAGGGGGTGCCGGGCGCGGCAGGCAGAGTAGCTGAGCTCGCTTTCGTATGGTTCCCCCAAAACCCGGGGCAGAGGGGCGGGTCGGATCGGAAGGGCCAGGCGGGTCTCCGCCTCCCGGGCTGGCCTGGAGCCCGGTCTGGCCGTGGCCCGGAACCGCGAGGACGCTGTTCTGAGGCCGCGTCCTGCGCAGCCCGAGCGGGGGAAGGGGCGGAGGCGAAGGCTGGGAGCCGGGGCTGCGCGTCGCTGCCAGCCGATCGATCCCCTGGGGCGGGAGCGCCGCTAGCTACGCTGAACACCTGGGGGTGGGGGGTGGGGTTGTCCCTGAAGGACCAAGGCCTGAACAGAGACCGTGGTTGGGGATCTTATGGCGTTGAATGGCGGATGGTAGGGCCCAGCCTGCTGCCTGGCCTGCGCATAACGTCTTGGGCACTCCCCATCCCCAAATTCTACTTTGTGTTTGTCGAAAAGGGCTTTGGACACTTCTACAACCTAATCTGACCCCGGTGCAACGTCGTTCTTCCTTGTGGAGTGCCCCCCCACCAACCCGGGTCCGGGCCCCACCCCCACGCGCGTTCGACGAAGTCGTAGGACGTGGTGGCCCAGTCCAATCATCTGGCCCTCCTGAATCCTGAAATGTGTGGGTGTCCCATTGGTTCTACCTCCAGAAAGACAACCTCGGTCAGGAAGTCCCTTTCCCAGTTCATTTCACAAAGTTGTTTTCCTCGGTGGTCCCTGAGGACTCCTGGGACATCCGTTTGGCCCCTCACCTGCAGCTCCAGGGCTCATTCCTGCGAGCTGGGGCAGGGGTGCAGAGAGGCCTGCACTTGCTGAGCCCTCCCCTAGGGGGCGGGCTCCTCCCGGGCTGGCCCCAGGCACCGAGACTGCCCCTGCAGTCCTTAAGCCTCTTTGAGGGTCTGCTGGGCCCTGTGTGAGCCTCTCTGATGCTGGGGTGGCTGAGTGGTCTTCGAGTGAGCGCCCTGCCTCCTGTGCTCCACCCCGCCTTTGTACTCCTAAGCCTTCGGATAGAAACTACCATCTTCTGAGGGACTTTGAACCCTAGGAGCCCCTGAACACCCAGGACTAAACACCTCGTAGGTGAGGGCCATTGTTTCGCCTGAGAGGCCCCAGGGCAGTGACCTTCCAGACAGGAGTCTCCTGAGAGGCAAGCATTGTTAAACTGAAAGCATTTTAAAGGAAACGTTGCACCACTGCACCCCTTGTTCTGTTTGCAAAAGAACTAGGAAGAAGCAGAAGGCTCCTGAGGGGAGCCACCCTTGCAGCCAGAGGTGGGGTCTTGCGTGAACTAGAAAAGGTTAGTAAATAAACGCCCTTCTCAAAGAAACCCGGAAGGCTGTGGTGGCACCTATCTCTAATTTCAGCAGTTGGAAATTGAGGCTAGGTGAGCTGGAAGTTCAAAGTCAGCCTGGACTATGTGAGACTCTATCTCAAAAATAAAGTGCCCCTATTTTCCCTACCAATGGCTGCTTCCTGCTGGCTGTTATTGAGACCAATGCCCCAAGAGATACTCTAGGTAGGGGGAGGTGACCCCAAGACTTACATGAAGATAATGACCTCCAGAAGGATATGAGCGGGCCAGACTTTGTCTCTTTTATGGTTTTTATTTGTTTTGAGGCAAGGCCTTATGAAGGCTGCAAACACCTAATCCACTGGCCTCCACCTCCTGAGTGCTAGTGTTACAGGCCTGGATCATCATATCCAGCTACGGATTAGGTCTTGAATATTATTTATAGTCACTGGGTGGCCTTCTAGATAAAGCTCCGCCCCCTAGTCATTGGCTGGAGGAAATCCTGTGAGTGTAGCTGAGTGTGGTTGAGAAAGGCGCATCCTGCAGGTCTCCATTTCTGGGGCAGTGTCCACTCTGCCTAGGGAGCTCTGAAAATATTTTCCTTTCCTTTCTTTTCTTTTTTTCCCAGACACGGTCTCCTATAGCCCAACCAGACCTCAAACTATGCAGCTGAGGATGATCTTGAACTCCGGATGATCCTGCCTTTGCCTCCTGAGTGCTGGGATTACAGGCATGTGCCACCATACTAGATTTGGGGCAGTGTTCAGGATCAAATCCAGGTATTTGTGCATGCCAGGATAGCACTCACCAGCTGAGCTACATACTCAGTCTTAATTTCTTTTATTTTTTCTTTTACTTGCTTGTTTGTTTTTTGTTTTTTTCTGTTTTTGTTTGTTTGTTTTGAGACAGGGTTTCTCTGTGTTAACAGTCCTGGCTATCCTGGAACTAGCTCTGTACACCAGGCTGGCCTTGAACTCACAGAGATCTACCAGCCTCTGCCTCTCTAGTGCTGGGATTAAAAGTATGTGCCACCACCATCCAGCCTGTTTGTGTTTTGTTTTGTTGAGACAAGTTCTTGCTAGGTAGCCTCAACTAGCCTGGAACTCCCCATGTAGAACAGCTGGCTTTGAACTCACAGAGATCTTCCTGCCTTTAACCTCCCCCTGAGTGCTGGGATTAATGTGTGTGTCACTACACTTTCATAATTGGTCATAAATGGGTCATAATTTATTTTTTTAAATTATATATTTAAAATTTGTGGCAATCTCAACATGATGGTCCATGCTTGCAATCCCAGCTACTCAGGAGGCTGAGCCAGGAAAATCTTTTTAGTTTGCTTTCTTTTATGTGTGCGTGCCTAGGTGTATGTATATGCACATGCTCTGCCCACAAAGGCCAGAGGAGGAGCCCCTCCAGCTGAAGTTACAGGAAGTTGTGGGTCCTTGATAAGGGACCTTAACCCTCGTCCTCTGGAAAAGGAGCATCTGTTTCTTAATCACCAAGCCATCTCTCCATCCCTTGAGGCAGGAGACTCTCAATCCCCACCCCAGACAAGGTTTCTCTGAGTATCCCTGTGACTCCTGGAACTCACTCTATAAACCAGGCTGGCCTAGAACTCAGAGATTCTCCTGCATCACCCACCTGAGTGCTGGCATTAAAAGTGTGCACCATCACCGCCCTTCGAGAATCTTAACAAGGCCAGTCTTGGTCACTAGACATCTGCTATAACATAAAGAAATACACACACACACACACACACACACACACACACACACACACACACGTGAACCTACTAGGCTGAGGACATGGTTCAGTGGCAAAGTACTTCTAGCACATTCTAGCTGCATTCCATCCTGGCTGTGGAAAAAATGTAGTAAAATATATAAAACATAAACTTTACCATCCTCATTTTCCAATGCACAGTTAGTTATGCCAAGCTGATGTACACTGTTCAGCGGGCTTCTCCGTGCTCTTGTAGAGGCTTTCATTTCCCCACGCAGAAACCCTGTCTTCATCAAATACGCAGGGTCTCCTCCTCCTCCTCCTTGAAGCCCCCATTCTTCGTGTCCTCTGTGAACCTGACTGTTTTGAAAGATTTATTTTAGCTTGCATGCGTTTTCCTGTATGTGGTATGTTTGGTGTGTGGTGTGTATATGTGTGTGCTTCTGTGCACACATGCACACACACCAGACTTGGTATCTTTGGAGGTAGGAAGAAGGAATTGGATCTCCTAGAAATGGAATTACGGATGATCATGTGTGAACACTGAGATATGAACTAGGGTTTTCTGCGAGAGCATGCTAAGAAGAGATGGCCTTAGTCACCGAGCCATCTCCCCAGCCCTGCACCTGACTGTTTTAAGAATCCCATAGCGGCGTCTCCCTGTGTTCTGGTTACAGCCCCCGTGGTCTTCTCCTTATTGTAGCACGTGTTTGAAACCCCTTCCTAAGGAAGGCGGAAAAAATATTCCATCATAGGTAGATATATTTTCTTTTGAATCAGGAGCACAAATGAGGTCAAAGGGAATACTATCACTTTCACTGTGACCTGCTGGTGGCCATTATGCTAACACAGGTGAAGGTGTAAATGTTTTTTTAAAGACAGGATCTCTTCCGTGCCACCCTGGCTGTCCTGGAACGTGTAGACCAGGCTGAACTGAACTCACAGAGATCCGCCTGCCTCTGCCTCTTGAGTGCTGGGATTTAAGGCATGCGCCCCCACGCCAGCTTGGCGATGGCATATTTAGTGCTGTTTCACGAGGGCCGACAGACTCGGAACCCACGAAAGTCATAATGCAGCCCTGGCTTTGGCCAAAGAAGGATATCTCTCCAGCGATGTGGTGAATCAGGCTCCCAGCCTGGTCCACGGGCATTGCCTGCCCATTTCCCCTCCCTGTGGAGCAGCAGAACAGGCCAGGCAGAAGCTCCAGGCCTACTGCTCTCCTGACCCCTCACAGAAGCAGCTCTGGCAGTACCAGTTTCTCCCGGATGTCCGTCTGGCCTGTGTCAGCGAGCCGACTGCCCTGGGATTTGACAGTAATGATTATAATGGGGCAATTCTGTATTCTTTGACTCGTTTGAATTGGAAGATTCAGAAATGGGTCTCCGCCCCCACCCCCTTGCCTGAAGCTGGTGTTATCTTCTGTTAGAGAGAATGCAAGTGCCGTGCAGAAGGGGCACCACAGACAGAAAAGATCCTTCGAGTTTCCAACCTGCTGGTGGTGACTAGATTTTACTTTTTCACCCCAGGGACCAAGAATTAGTACTCTAAAAGCCAAGGCATATTGCATAGAGCCACAAAAACCTTCCGCTGGAGCGGGTGTGGGAGAGCAGGCTCTCTTGGAATTCTAAAAGGCAGCCACAGCTGTGAAGTACACAGAGACGCCGGCCGAGGATTCTCTCCCATGCTGCAGTGGCTTTTTCATCCCCCTCTCGGTTTCCCAGCGAAGGTGCCTTCCCGTTTGTGCCCCACCTGCCTTCTGCCTTTTTCTCCCCAAATAGGATCTTGACGGTCAGACCCGGATTCAATGCTGTGCCATGGGTAGCTGGGCCCAGATGGTTTGCCCCTTGCTCTTTAGGCTGATCCAGGAGTCAGAGTCATACCTGCATCGCGACTTGCAGGCATTGAAGGGTCAACAAGGAAACACCCGTGTGTGTGTGTGTGTGTGTGTGTGTGTGTGTGCGCGCGCGTGCGTGTGTGTGTGTGTGTGTGTGTGTGTGTGTGTGTGTGTGTGTGTGTGCGCGCGCGCGCGCGTGTGTGTGTGCATGTGTGTGTGCATGTGTGTGTGTGTGTCCTATAGCATGCATCTCATGCTGCAGGCAGCCCTGCTCCTCTGTGAGAAAAGGCAACATTTGTGCAAGCAGGCCCACGCAGCCCTGTCCGCTGCTCTGAGCAGCATTGATTAGCCACTGTCATTTTCATGTTTCTCATTAGAGGACTGATTAGTAGTGACATACATCAGTGACTTCCCCCTCAGAGCGGCCCCTCTGGCCTTCAGATACCACCTCTAGAGCAGCCTGGTTTTAACGCTAAGCATCTTCTTCAGGAAGCATGGGTAGGGGTTTTACCGTGAGGTTCCTGGGCCTGGACACAAAGGGGGCCTCTTTCCGCAGACTGGAAGTATAGCTATGGGTGAGAAAGGGAGGGGCCCCCACATTCTGCTCCGGCTTGGCCCTGTCCCCTCTCTCCCCATCTTCTGGAGCCTCTGAAGATGTACCTTTAAGACACAATACCACCGTGAGGTCGCCGCGCTCTTGAGGAACGGGCTTCAGGTTGCCAAGGTGAATTTGTCAATAGAATATCGAACAGGCCTGGACTGAGCCGCCACAATTGTCTGCCTCAAGCAGCCAGCCAGCTTCTGTTCCTCTCACTGTGCAGAGGACCACAACGTCAAAAACTGTGCCCCAGACTCCATGAGCCCACTGGAGACCTACCTCTTGAAAGTCCCAAAACTTGGGGCTCTTCTCCTCCATCACTCCCACCCGTTTGGTGCCACAAAAGACACATCACAACTCCCCAGAATCCACCCATGCAAATACTTGGAATCTGACCATTCCCCCCTGCCCCCCTTTATTTCAGTATTGGGAACTATGCATGCTGGACAAGCTTCCTGTTACTGAGTTATGTCCTCTGTCTCCTTATCCATTCTTTGTCCATACGGCCCTGTCCATGGGGAACCCACTTGTTAGATTTTTCTCCATCTCCTGTCAGACAAGCACAGGCAAGGGCTGTGTGTTCATTTTGCAAGGCACGATAAGAGTGTGAAATCCCACGTATGTCAAGCTTCATGAATGACTTCAAGATGGCTGTAGGTGAAAGCAGAGTGGGACCAGTCCAGTGGGTGGGTCTCACCACCCATGACGTCATCCTGTCCTTCTGCTGGGCATCAGTGTTCTCCTTATGTCCAGTTGCCGCTCCCCGTGTGTGACTTCATCCCTGTCTGCTCTCCGCTTCCCCCTGTCTCCGCCCAACACAACACATAGGTAAGGCATTTCAGTCCAGCAGATGTTCAAAGCGGGGAGGCTCCCCCATGGATTCCCAGAAACTCTAGTGGTGATCCCGACATCGGGTGCCTAATTCTGGTCCTGAAACCCGTGGAGCTGCCCTGTGAGTTCTCATATAGAGGAGTGGAGAGTTTAGGGGCTCTGGCCCTTCTTGGTAGGGTGAATGAGAGGAATGGGGGCCTGTCGACCCCTACTGGCAATCCTGGGCATGGAGACAAGAGTGTCAAATGGTTAGAGTCAGGGCAAGCACCACCCTGCCTCCCCCCAAATATGTGTTTTTCTTTTTTTGTTTTGCATTTTAAAATGTTTTGTTATGTGCATTCACGAGGGTTTTGCCTGCATGTATGAAAGTGTCAGATCCCTGGAACTGGAGTCACAGACAGTTGTGAGCTGCCAGGTGAGTGCCGGGACTTGAACCAGGTCCTCTGGAAAAGCAGCGGGTGCTCATCACCCTGAGCCATCTTGCCAGGTCCAAATCTGTGCTTTTTCACAATCACCTCTGTGAACTGAGACCTCAGTTTATCCCACTGCAAAACAAGGGGATAAAGACCTTGGCCTCACACCCTCCAGAGCGTCATCCCAGCCCCTTCCTGGTTTCCTTCCCCGCACGCCCCATGGCGGCCACTAGGGCTGCACCAGCTTCACTTTGGGCCTCAGCGCTACTGGTGCCTACAGCAAGCTTTGCTCTGATGTCTGTCTGCCTTTTTGTTTATTTTTTGTTTTTTTTTAAAGAGAGTCTTGTCGTGTAGCCCAGGCTGGCCTCCAAATTGCGATTCTCTTCCCCCAGTCTCCTGAGTCAGTCATTTTTTCCTGGAGCCTCTGCCCTGCTTCCACTAGTTTTTCCAGACCCCTGCCCCGTCACCAGAGTGTGTTCCCACTGATGGGGGCAGAATCATCTGCAGGCTGACAAATCCCCTGTATCTCTCCTGCTGAGCATCTGCAACGGAGGGGCAGAGCGAGGTCAGTCTCTGGTGTGTCCCCAGCCTCTAGAGCTGTGCTGGGCATGCACTAGATACGGGTCAGCGGGTGCTGGATAAGCAGGATTTTGTCCAGGCTAGGTACATATGTAAGCATGCTAGCCTGGCACAGGCTGGGCTTGTAGAAGCTCATGTCCTTAAAGGCAATCAATTCTAGAAAGTAAAATCTTTAGATTTTCTATTAAGTAAGTTATATGAAGAACAAAATAAGACAGACAGTGATGGCGCACACCTTTAATCTCAGCACTAGGAGACAGAGGCAGGTGGATCTCTGTGAGTTCAAGACCAGCCTAGTCTACAAGAACTAGTTTCAGGACAGACTCGAAAGCTACAGAGAAACCCTGTCTCAAAAAAACAAAAACAAAAAACAAAAAAACTCACCCCCCCCCAAAAAAAACCCCAAAATAAACAGTGTTCAAAAATTGAGACTGGTTAGGAGAACTTCCTGTGTAAGTACGAGACCTAAGTTCAAATCCCCAGGACCCTGTTGTGCAACCAAACTTTTCATGGGGAGATGCAATACACATGGGCACTTACCTTAGACAGGGAGCCTACAACAGTACAAATACCACTGAAGTCCGACTTGGTGAACCAATGAGTTTTATTGGGGTTACTCACAGGAATATGGGTAAAGGGTTGCTTTCAGGAGCAGAAATGACTCAAAGACAATTTCATCACCAAAGCCCACCCCTTCATGGGTGACAGCTCACAGAGCTGGGAACCTGGAGCTCACTGCCAGCCTACAGGCAGCTCAGCAGGTTGGAGAGCGTCCTTCCCAGGTGGCTGTGTTGGCCTGAGCTTCTTGCAGGCAGCTCTGGTCAGGTCTCTGAGTCTTTTTTGCAATTCAGCTTCCTTCCATCTGTGGGAGATGCTCAGCTTTTATTGCTTACTGAGGCAGGGAGGGGCCTAGTAAATCTGGTCAGCTTCAGGAACTTCCTGCTTAAGAATCTAACTGCAGGGTGGAAAGTGTTCATCTCAGAGGAAGCTGTTATAAACAGACCCATATAAAAAGCTGGATGTGTGGGGCTGGAGAGATGGCTCAGCAGTTAGGAGCTCTGGCTGCTCTTGTGCCCAGGTTTGATTCCCAGCACCCACATGGCACCTCTCAGATGTCTGTAACTCCATTTCCAGGGGATCTGATGCCCTCTTCCGACCTTTTCAGACACCAGACATGCATGTGATACACAGGTATACATGCAGGCAAATAAGACAAATAATTTTTTAAAATTAAAAAACAATGTGCAGTGTACGCAAAGCGACAAGGCATACCTCTAAATAAATGCTCAACAATTGCGCTCCTTTTGGACAGCTCTCATCGTGCTGTCTCTAATTGGTAGGATAACAGATGCATCTCCGCTTTGAAGTGTAGCTCTGTCCCCATAAATCCATAGCAAGTGAGAAGCGTCCCAGACACCTGACCTGCGGGGCACCCAGGAGTGCTCCGAACACCACAAGAGCCAGCAGCTAGGCACAGTGCCTCCTGCCAAGACCTGTCTGCATGGAAAGACCTAGATGGTCTGTGTGGAAAGTGCACAACATGACCAGAGACTGTGCCTGAATGGCTCAGCATCCACGTAGGTCATACCACGTCTAGGTTGTGTTGGTCATTTTTGCAGCTTTGTGGCTGAGATACCAGTGTGAACAGTCAAAGGGGGAAAAGACATGTGTTTTCAGAGGGTCTAGCCTGGGGTCATTTGGCCCCAAATTCTAAAGCACAGAGGGTATCATAATGGTATGAACTTGTGGTGGAGGAAGTCCTGTTAGGGTGGACAGGAAGCTGTGAGAGTAAGGTGATTAGGGACCAGGTATGACCTTTGCGACCTACATCCTCCGTCAAGACCCCATCTTCCACCAAAATTGTGCCACCAGCTGATAATCAAGCATTCGACATACAAGCGTGTTGGGGATGTTTATATTCTAACCATCCCACCTAGCTCAGGCTAACCTTGAATTCCTTGTGTAGCCCAGGCTGACCTTGAATCCCTTGGGTAGCCCAGGCTGGCCCTGAAATCCCTGTGTAGCCCAGGCTGGCCCTGAATTGCCTGTGTAGCCCAGGCTGGCCCTGAATTCCCTGTGTAGCCCAGGCTGGCCCTGAATTCCCTGTGTAGCCCAGGCTGGCCCTGAATTCCCTGTGTA
>NC_022014.1:82208334-82225741 GCF_000317375.1 Microtus ochrogaster
TGTGTAGCCCAGGCTGGCCCTGAATTCCCTGTGTAGCCCAGGCTGGCCCTGAATTCCCTGTGTAGCCCAGGCTGGCCCTGAATTCCCTGTGTAGCCCAGGCTGGTCCTGAATTCCCTGTGTAGCCCAGGCTGGTCCTGAATTCCCTGTGTAGCCCAGGCTGGTCCTGAATTCCCTGTGTAGCCCAGGCTGGTTTTGAATCCCCTGTGTAGCCCAGGATTATCTTGAGCTCCTGATCTTTTGGCGGTTTCCCTTTTGGAGCTCCAGAGTCACAGCCATGCAGCACCGCGCTTGTTCCTGTGGTGCTGAGGACTGAGACGAAGGTTTCATGCACGTGGGGGGAACACCTTACCACCTGAGCTACATCAGCAGGTCCTGCCTGATGTTCTAAATGCCTTTAAAAAATGATTTCATTATTAATTCTGTATATAGTGTATAAGTGTGTGTGTGTGTGTGTGTGTGTGTGTGTGTGTGTGTGTGTGCGCGCGCGCGCGCGCATGCACGTGATCATGGGCACATGTGTTTAGGTGCCCGTGGAGGTAAAAAAGGAAGGCTGATCCCTTGAGCTGGAGGGTTCAAGTGGCTGTGAGCTCCCTGACATGGGTGCGAGGTCAGATCTCAGGTCCTCTGCAAGAGCAGCAAGCACTCTTAACGGCTGAGCCATCTCTCCAGCCCCATTAGATGTGGTTGTGTAAAGCCTGCTTAGGTTGGATGGGCAGGGGCAGCCTCCTGGACGAAGCTAACTGTCAGTTGCATCTTTATAGGGAGGCAGTGTACCAGGGCAGGGACAGCAGGTGCACAGGCCCTGGGGCCAGCGTGCGATGCCTGAGAACCAGAGGGAGGCAGAGAAAGGGAGCAGATGACACGGATGGGGAAAAGCCTGGGTGATAGAAGTGGGGGGGGGGGCAACAGCCTGAGGGGCTGGAAGAGGAGTGTGGTAGAAGGCCATCGCCGCTTCTGGGCCTTAAAGAACTGAGCACTTGCTGAGGGCAGAGAGCACCCAGTCTGCTGCCATCATCAGCGGGCCCCTTCTCCTTCTGTCGTCTTCCCGTCTCTGAGAGCACGGGTCAAAGGGCAAAAGGAGGAGCTGAAGTTAGACTGTGTAGGCTCGTGCCCAGGTGAGTCTTATACTCACCCTGTGACCTCAAACAACTGGCCTAGCTCTCTGTGCCTCAGCTCCCTGTGCTGATAAGACATCGGATAGTCACAGAGGTCACTGAACTCACGGGCTCACAGACCCTGACAGGAGTGAGGTACCACATACCCGAGCCGTCCTTGGGAGTTCTGGTTTGATTTTTTTTTTAAATTCTATTAGGACAGTGCAGCAAGGACTGGAGCGATAGCTCAGTGGTCAAAGTGTGTACTGCTCTGGCAGAGGAGCTGGGTTCTGTTCCCAGCACCCACGCATGGCAGCCCAGCTCCAGGGGATTTAGCCCTTGCACGTACCTGTGCACATATTCCTCAACCCTTACGTCATCTAAAATAAAATAAAACCTTAAAAAGGGACAAAGGTCTGAAGAGGTGGCTGAGCAGTTGAGAACAGTTGTTGCCCTTGCAAATAAATGACCTAGGTTTGGTTCTCGGAACCTACGTGGTGGTTCATAGCCAATAACTCCTCTGGTGAGTCATCAGTGCCCCAACCTTAAAAAAGATGGGTCTTCCTTACTCTTCATGCAAATGCTAATATCCTTCTTTCAGAATCACCCGTGCTCAAAGGGGAAACTGACCAGCTGGGCAGCAGTGAGCCAGTCAAGCTGAATCCTAAAATTAGCCATCACTGAAACACCCCTAAAGGTGCCAGCTCTAGTGAGCAGGAGGGCAGGTCACTGAGTGATGGCTGGCACACTGTGATTAACCGTCCTAGAGCCAGAAGTGATAGCTCACATCTCAGGAGGCTGGAGCAGGAGGATTGCTGTCAGTTCCAGATTAGCTAGGGCTACACAGCAAGACTCCTGTCTCCTGTGAGGGAGAAAAGGCCTGGGGAGACTGACAGCGTGGGTCTGGACTGCTTCTGG
Organism: Microtus ochrogaster; assembly: GCF_000317375.1. Classification (NCBI taxonomy): domain Eukaryota; kingdom Metazoa; phylum Chordata; class Mammalia; order Rodentia; family Cricetidae; genus Microtus; species Microtus ochrogaster. Next base: position 82,210,348 of record NC_022014.1, read on the forward strand.
GCCCTCCCAGGAATGACCTCCATCTCTGAATAGCAGGATTGGGTCATGGTACTAACTAGCTTCTCTCCGCTTGGCAGTTTTTCCTGCTACTCTGCCCAAGGCATTCCCTCTCTTGCTGGCTGCTTGTCCAAGTCCAAAGGTCTCCGCACCACCTCCCGTGGGGAGCCCTATGGCAAGTGGGCAGCACCCCCACAGTTCCTGGTCTGCTCCCATGTGCCTCTTTCATTTCAGGAAAAGGAAAGAGGGACAAACCTGTGGCCCTTTGCTGTACATTGGCCTCTCCTCGGAACGTCAGTCTTCAGCTCGTCTCTATTTGACCAGTGGGGAAACTGAGGCCTGGATGCTGACTGTGGCTTTGCACAGTGAATGCTCCGCCCTATCCCCACATCGCAAGCCCTTTAAGGCCATGTGGGCTGGCTAGTTGCATCACTTTGATAGTAATGCTACCTAAGAGAAAAATGGGAAACAGGATCACGGACGATGGCTGTGGCAGACCTGACAACGTTATTTTGGAGGGGATTGTGGAAAGACTTTGGAACTTTGGGCTAGAAAATCATTGAGTGTTGAGAGCTCAGTGGGCTGTTCTGCAGGAGGTTGGAAGATGAGAATATTGAGAGCAGTGTAGAAGATGGAGGCCTGGCCTGTGAAGTTTCTGAGGGAAGCAAAGGCTCTCCTGGGCCATTTGTGTGAAGCATCTGTGGTGTCTGGTCTGCAGGAGCTGAAGAATCAGCTGTAACTAACAAGGAACCAGAAACAGCGTTAAATCTTGGCTCGGCTGGAACACTAGCAGCCGAGCTTGGGGGTGTTAGGGTCACCGGGGTGGTGCTGACTGTGAAGGACGAAGGAGTCACAGGGAGCAATGGAGGCTTGGCACTGTATGTGATGGGGCTGGAGTCCCCGGAGAGAGCCCGGCGTTTTGGAGATGCCAGTACCAAGGAATGACCCCCCAAACAGCAGCAGTGGCAGAGTGGAGTCAGCCAGAGCCTAGAGGACGCTTAGGCAGAGGGCGGAGCCAGAGCAGGGACCCAAGCTCTTTAGAGGATGAAAAGATCACTAGTGAATTCCAGATACTGGACGCTGGGTGATTTACACAGTTTAAGGTGTTGGTTTTGCTTTGACTTGACTGTGACTGGACCCCAGTTCTTCTCTCTTGAAGTAAGAAAGTGTTTAATTTATTGTTGATTGTATAGGAGCCCACAGTTGAGCGAGGTTGGATTTTAAAAGAGACTAGATATTTTAAAGAGACTAAAATTTTAAGTGTTTGAATTTTTTGAGGACTGTGGGGCTTTTAGTCTTTTTAATGTTTATTATGTGATGTTGATAAGGTGTGGCTCAACAGTGACACAGTGATGCGTTTGTGTGTCAGGCTGACAAAGAGTCGCTTGGGCTGGCTGTTTTTCGTTTGTTTGTTTGGTCAACTTGACACAAGCTAGAGCCATCTGAGAGAAAGGAGCAGCCATTAAGAGGATGCCTCTGTGAGAGGCTGCAGGTGAGCCTACTGTAGATTTTCTTAATTAGTGATTGGTGGGTGGGGCCACCCCTGGGCTGCCGGTCCTGGGTTCTATAAGAAAGCAGGTTGAGCAAGCCATGGGGGCCAAGCCAGTAAGCAGCACCCCTCCGTGGCCTCTGCATCAGCTCCTGCCTCCGGGTTCCCGCCCTGTTGAGTTCTTGTCCCAGTTCCTGTTTAAGGATGAACAGTGCTGTAGAAATAGGAGTGGAAGCCAATGAACCTTTTTCTTCCCAGCTTGCTCTGCTCGTGGTGTGTCATCACAGCGGTGGTGACCCTGTGACAGACCGTGGAGGCTGTGCCATGTGCCAGGCATGTGGTGTCAGCTTTATCATGCTCCAGACACATCATGCCTCTGTCACCTGCTCCCCTAGCTCTCTGGCCGCTCTGGATGTGCCGCTGGGGGGGGGGGGACACCTGTCTCTCCTCGTCAGCTCACCTGCTGCTCTGGAGTGGACATGGTGTTTGGATGGTGGTGACCGAAACCTCTGTGTACACTCGTGCCTTATCTCCTCCACTCGGCCATAAATCCTGGGTGGAGGTGGGGGACGTGACGGTCATGTCTGCCCTCCCTCCTTGGCTTTCAGGTATGTGTGTGGCAATTGCTTTTGTAGGAATAGATAAAACGTGCAGAAAACCCTGGAGACAAAGCTACAGCCCCTTCAGGCTGGTATGCCATGGACTAGGCCCTGGCGATGCAGAATGTTTTATAGAATGCTTCATTAATGCTAAGGCAGGCAGGGCATGCACAGGGCATGCTCCATCCACACGTGAGGCTCAGAGAGGCCGCATGCATGACCTGTTCAGACCCCAAGCGTGAGCATTAGAGATGTGTGCACTTCTCTCTTTTTAATTAATAAATTTATTTTATCTTATGTACATTGGTGTTCTGTCTGCAAATATATCTACGTGAGTGTGCTGGATCTCCTGGAACTGGAACTACAGACAGAGATGAGCTGCCATGTGGGTGCTGGGAACTGAACCCAGGTTAAGAGCTCCTTAACAGCAGAGTCATCTCTCCAGCTCGTGTGCACTTCTCTTAAGGGGACAGATCTTCTGATGGAAATGCCACCAGCACCTGGAGGTGCTGAGGAAGGAGGATTCTTCCAGCCAAGAAGCTTGAGAACAGCCTCGTGGCCAACATAGACCCTTCCTGAGATGGAGAGGAAAGGGAGGGGAGAAAGAAAAGAGAAACCAGGGTGCCTTTTTCTATCTGGGAGTAGGCAGAGGTGACACACACCTGCCCGTGATGACCTCTGTTTAAACAGACCTTTTTCTTTCTGTTTTCAGCATTGGCATCGCACCCTTGCGCTTCCCAGTACTTGGCAACTGTGTTTAGTTCCTTAATGCAGCTCTCAGATTTGAACCTAGTGATCACACATGCCAGGCAAGTACATCACTGCAAACTAAAACACCATACTAGCAGGTTATAACAACAACATCATCATCATCATCAACAACAACAACAAAACCCAACAGCTTTGAAGTCAACCATGTGGTGTGCACCTGTAAACCCAGCACTCAGGAGGCAGAGGCAGGAGGATCTCTGTGAGTTCGAGGCCAGGCTGGTTTACAAGAGCTAGTTCCAGGACAGGTTCCAAAGCTACAGAGAAACCCTGTCTCAAAAAACAAAAAAAAAAAAAAAAAAAAAAAAAAAAAAAAAAAAAAAAAAAAAAAAAAAGAACGAACAAATGTGTGCTATCTCTGGGGTTTAGTTTATTTTGGAATAGGGTCTTGAACTCCTAGGTTCCAACAGTCCCCGCCTCCTGACTTTGCCTTCTGAGCTCCGGGACCAACATGCCCCCCTCAATGATGTGATTGTTTTGTTTGCAACAAGATCTTTCTTTACAGTTCAGGACGATCTGGAGCTCACTATGTCTCCCAGGTTAGATTCACACTTTCAGCAATCCTTCTGCCTCAGTCTCTGGAGTGCTAGGATTATAGGTGTGAGTCACCTTTCACATATGGCTGTGACGTTCACAATTCTGCTAGTCACATTTAAAAAAAAAGAAAGAAAGAAAAGGGGATGGGTGGTAGCTAGAGAGATGGCTCAGTGGCTAAGAACATTTTATGTTCTTGTAGGGGGCCCAAGTTTGATTCCTAGAACACACATGGGAACTCACAACCATCTGCACCTCCCTGGGCAACTAGCACACATGTGGTTCACATACACACAATCAGGCAAACATTCATACACAAATGAAATAAATGAATAGCCAAGTCAGCACGGCAAGTGTTAATACTGTATGTGTTTATTCTCATGTCTCCAAATATTGCTGCTTCAGCATGTGTTCAATGTAAACACTGAGGAGCCTGCCTCCTTATTATCGTGGCCCTTCTAAGCCTTGGAAATCCCTTACGGATTTTACCAGTCTGCACTTTTAATAGCTCAGAGTCTACGTGTGACTTGTGGCCTCCTTCCTGTCCACTGTGGATCTGGGCTTCAGTAGCCACAGTCCCGAGGATTATGTCAGAACCTGGCCCATTCCACACCACCTCCTTCCAGGTCCTGTGGTCACTCAGCATGAGCCACAGGTGTGGGGGGTCTGAGTGTCAGCGGCCACAGGCTTAGTGTGTGACTTCCGGTCCCTTACAAAACTGAACAGAGCAGGGTAGCTCCAGCTTGCCTCTGCAGGTGCCTCCAAAGGTGGACTCAGAGAATGAGGCAGGATGGGAAGTGATCTTCATGTGCCTCCACGGCTATCAAGTTGGTCCCTGGACCTGGAAAGCCACCTCCAGAATGTGTCATTTGCCCAGAAAGGCTCTCGGCAAAACCTCACTCAGAAGATAGCAGTTTCTGGTGGGCTCTGGTACTGCCTGGCAGTCTGCAATCGGCTAGTTCGGTTTTCCTCCAGGGAAGGGCCTCTCCTTCCTGGCAGTGCATGGAGGCTTCTGTCTCCGGCAGCAGAGCCGCTGATGTCAGCAGGAGCAGGCCCACCTCGGAGGTGTCTGTGGGCTGGCGCACCTCCCGCCTGGCTTGGCTTATCACTGACGTGGATGCTGTCTGTTGGCAGCGGAGGGTAATTACGGGGCTTGTCCTCGAGGACCAGTCTGCGCATGCGTCTCTCACAGAGCCGGTGGCCTGGCATCCGGCAGCTGCTCCGTTCCGGGCGAGGCTTGGGATGCAGGGCACTGTAGCATCTATGGGGCTCTCCTGATGAGGCTGACCTCATCTGGCTCTGTCTCCAAACTCATAAGACGTCCAACACGGCTCTCTCTATTCCTGCCCTCGCCACTGGCATCAACACCCCTTGCTGCCCTGCCCTCTGCTTCCTAGAGACATTTCTAGGCTGCCCCTGCACACCACATTGAGATTTCTTATCTTGTCTTGGCCCAGTACCGGGATGAATAGTCCCCAAACACATGTCCGTTCTGGAACCTTGATAGGGACTGGATCTTTGCCCATTATCATCCAGTTAAGCTGAAGTTGCCCTGAGGGCGGAAGCTTGATCCTGTGTCATTGGTGTCCTCAGAGGACGAGAGAATCTGGACACAGATATGGAGCGCCCCTTGGTGCAGTGATGGAGGTAGGGATGGGAACAGTGCTTCTGCAAGCTGAGAGCTACCCAGGGTCACAGCTGAGATTGCTGAAACAGGCAGTGAAGAATTCCCCTGGCCCCCAGCAGGGTTCGGCCTCTTGGCTCACATCAGCTCACACAGGGACGCCAAAGAACAAGGGAGTAGGTCGCTGATGCACCATTTGGTACAGCAGTGGATCCCCATGCAGCCCTTCCCCCTGGGCTCTACCCTGTGAGCAAGGGAAGACTCCCCCACTGGCCCGGCTCCTTGACTGGGCACCTCCAAGCCTCGGCAGGCTAGGCTGACACCAGCTCCACCGGCAGTCTCCCTGAGCCACACACATTTGTGTGTGTGGGGGGGGGAGGATAATGGTCCTCAGGATTCCAAAGGATTTATCTGAGCTCCAAATACGCTGATCATACTGAGCTGGAACCCTGCATTTGACAAGTGAGGCGATCAAGGCGCCACTCCTGACGGTATTCTCAGGAGATTAACCTGGCAGATGAGGTACAGCGGACAAGAACAGGCAGCAGAGAGCATGTTATTGCAACCTCAGCATCCAACACGGGAGTCAAGGTAATGGCAGGGCTAGGAGTAAGATCCAGGCCTCACACAAGAGCAGAGGGCTCCCGAGTGAAGGAATGCTGGCCGGGGGGAAGGTCACAGGCATGGGTAGAGTGGCCTGGGCAGCGGGCAGTCATGGGGTGGGCACTGTGTAGTCAGAACTGGCTCTTTCCAGATGCAGGAAGGTCCCAGATCTCAAGTCCTCGGGTTGTGACAGTCATTTGTAAAGCCCTACACAGTGCCCCACGCCCGGCTCGGGAGGATGACAAGCCATGGATTAAGTCGCCGTGGAAACACAGAGAAAACCCTGCAGAAGGCCAGTGGCAGTCCTTGGGGGAGTGTCCCAGGAAGGTAGTCATAGAGGGAATGGCTACAGGCCAGAAAGTCCTCAAGGACCAACAAAGGCAGATGGGAGGAAATGGAGGACTTTGGGGGCACCAATTAGGAGCATAAAGAGGGGCTCTGGGGACGGCCCAGGAGATCTTGAATAGAGCAGTTTGGGGAAGCAGGGAATCCTGGAGGGAAGGATGGGCGGGGGACACAATAGGCTCTGAACAGAAAGGAACAACTGGCTATGTCCGTGTGGACAGAGACCACGGAGGGGAGGAGGAGCTGGCAGGAGGGCCAGCAGAGGCGTGTGTGTGACCGTGTGGGTGGGCGCTGGAGTGGAGGGGAGGGATGGTGGGTTCACCGTGGAAAGGGGAAGGGGGCCAGTTTGATGGAGAGGGTAAGGTGTGACAAGGTGGCCTCCTTGGCTAGTTCATGGGTTGGGCGCTGGGCAGAGAGGCTGCCTGAGATTCTGGGTGATGTAGGCTCTGGAATCCTCCCTGTCCCTCTACAAGACCTTCTGTCTGCCACCGAGTGAGGAGACAGGAGCTCGAGATGAAAGCATAAATTCAGCTCCCAAGGTCTGGGTGTTCTGTATGTGGTTGGCCCTTCCCCTCCCCCACTGGAGTTCTGGGGAGAGCTTCTCTCAAAGCCAGTGTAGAGATGTAACAAGCTCACAGCCTCCCCGAAACTCGCCCTCCCCATGGCTGCACACAACTGCCTGTCACCCTGGTTCCAGAGGTTCTGGTACTCTCTCTCTTCTGGCCTCCAAGGGTAGTGCACACACACAGCATACACACACACACACACACAGCACACATACACACACACACAGCACACACACACACACAGCACACATACACACACACACGTTAGCAAAATAACATACTCATAAAAATATTTTTAAAAGAAAGGAAGGGGAGGAGGGTAGCCACAGTACCAACTCCTCAGGACACTGATGCTGGAGGATTGAAAGTTCAGGGCCTGGGATGGAGAAGTGACCCAGCCATTAAGAGCAGCATCTGGGCCCAGGCTTGGGGAGCTGTGTGCGCCCAAGGTACAGGTGCAGGGGGTGGGGAAGGAGGAAGGAGGAAGCCCACAGCCTGTCAGTCACCCACAGGCTATGTGAGAGGCACTGGGAGGGAGGGTGTCATGAGAAATAGTTTTATTTTTATTTTTCCTGCTACTTGCTCACCTCATAACAGGAGAACATTTATGAGAGGTTCTTTGTAGAGATGGATTTTTTAAAATTAAAATAATTATTATTGCGCAATGTGTGTGCCATGCCACAGTGAGCGTGTAGGGGGTCATAGGGCAATTTTGTGGAGTCAGTTCTCTCCTCCCACTCTTCCAGAAGCCCCCTTCCATGTGTGTGGCTGAAAAACATGTTTATTATAATAAGTACACACTTACTAAACATGTTGAAAATGTGTGTGAGAGAGAGACAGACAGACAGAGGGACAGTGAACAGGAAGAGAGGGGGGAGGACAACTTTCCTATCTTTTCCATCTCACCTGTCTCATCCCAGACTTGCTTGGCTGGTCTGTGCCTGAATTTTCTCTGTCTGAATGAACACACATTCAGCTTTGTAACAAACCATGGTGACGATACGCAGGCAGCCCGTATTCGGCTTTTCACGTAGCTGCTCTCTCCTCTATACCATTCGAAGACTTAAGTTATGACTAAAATGAAAACCGAAACACCCAGTTACTTGACACCGTGGTGTTAAAGTTTGCACAGCTTATCAAATAAAAAAAAAGCCCAGCATTCACTCTGAGCTTCAGAATTGGACCATCCTGGTGTGAAAGTGGCCCACTGGTGCTTGGCATTCCACTATGGTTACCGCCTGCAAACCGTCCCAAGGCCTACCCATCCCCCTGGGAGCTGAGAGGTAGCCCCTGGGCCTCTGGACAGTGTCCTGCCTCTAGGGTGGACTCTAGGACAATGTTTATTTCTCAGTGGGGACAGAATGGTTCCTGCTACCTGCTGGGCACCAGGCCAGGTTGTTCCTTTAAGGCTCTGGAGAGCAGTGCAGACTCTGCCTCAGGCCCATCCTGCCCTGAATTGCTCAACCTGGAAGAGGTTCTGGGGCTGCAGAGACAACTCCGTGAGTAAACTGTTTTCAGGGAGTTTAGTTCCAGGAACCGGTGTGGGGGGTGAGAGGAGAGAAAGAAAACAAACAAACAAAAATTAGCTAGTTACGGATCACATTTGTAATCCCATCACTGAGGAGGCTGAGACAGATGGCGGTGGGGGGGGGGCGCTAGCCAGCCTAGCCTGTGTGGTAAGTTCCAGTCCAGTGAGAGACCCTGTCTCAAAATAAAAAAAGGGGGTGGGGTGGGGACTGGAGCTGGCTCAGTAGTTAAGAGCACCGGCTGCTCCTCTGGAGGACCCAGGCTCGATTCTCAGCATTCAAGTGGCAGCTCACAACTATCTGTAACTCTACTTCCAGGGGATCCAACACCCTTTTCTGGCCTCTAAGGACACCAGGCATGCGTGTGGTGCACAGACGACACACCGACACACATCAAATAAAATGACAAATAAAAGTCAGTGGCTCCCGAGGAGCAACAACTAATGTGACCTCTAGGCTCTACATGCGTGTGCACATACATAAACACACATGAACATATACTCGCGCGCACACACACACACACACACACACACACGCACACACCAGGTTCTGGATACATTCTGCTCGACTGGACCTCCCTTAGCTGAGCATGTTAGAAGAAAACTCAGACAGGCATCAGCGTGAAAAGCCTGTGAGACCAGGGGTGCCAGCGCCACTAGCCTGGGGTGTCTTCTATAGCACGTCAGGGTCTCTGAGATGTGTTGAGGCCCCCAGGGACGCTGGCACCCACAGCTTTTGGATAAGAAACCCCTCTTGCCCTCGGGACTGGGGACCTCAGGATTGCTGGCAACTGTGTCTCCTGAGCCCTCAAAGGGCTCTTCAAAAGGGTTCAAGAGCCTGGTCCCTGGTGGGAGAGGTTAAGCAGCAGAGATGAGGATTAAGCACTGGTTTGATTGTGGGCGGAGCTGTCTTGGTTGTGTGTGTGTGTGTGTGTGTGTGTGTGTGGTGTGAGCTAGGGAAGGTTTTGAAATCAGTTACTGTTTCCCTGCCCCCCTCTACCCCCAGGCCCTGCTAGCTTCTGGCTGTCCTCTCCAAGGGACTTAGGTGTGGCCATGCTTATAGATCCTGGGCACTGAGTGTCTCAGGGAGGCCTAGGGCCTGGTCTTAAGAACCCTGTGTAGACCATCCCTGAAAAGGGGGTAGAAAGAGGGGAAGAAGTGACAAGATCCCTTCTTTAGGGACATGCTCCCTCCCCCAGTCCTGAGAACAGAAGTCTCAAGGGCCACAGCTGCTTGGGAGCACAGGGGAGTCCGGGCCTGGCAGAGTCTGTGGCCAGGCCTCCTCCTGGCCACTGCGGCAGAGGCAGGTGGAAGGGTCAGCTCTGTCCACCCCTCCTGACCTCTCAAGCACAGCCATGTCCTCTGGGAATCCCCACTTAGGGACAAACGGCATGGGAAGGACACTCACAGGTCAGCATCAGAGCAGCACAGAAGGAGGTTCAGGGCTTGCTCACCCCACTCACCCCGTCCCCTCTCCAGGCCTCCACAGGAGATGGTAGAATAGGGGGAACCTTAAAGCAGCGCCTTGCTGGGGTTGGGGATGCGACCAGAGGTAGCGCAAACCACAGTCATCAGAGAGGAGGGAGCCTCAATGAGAAAACAGCTCCATGACATCGGCTCTAGGGCATCTTTTAAATTAGTGATCAATGGGGGAGGGCCCAGCCCATTGTGAGCGGTGCCATCCCTAGGCTTCTGGTCCTGGGTTCTATAAGAAAGCAGGCTGAGCAAGCCAGTAAGCAGCACCCTCCATGGCTTCTGCATCAGCTCCCGCCTCCAGGTTCCTGCCCTGTTTGAGTTCCTCTCCTGATTTCCTTTGATGAGGAACAGCAATATAGAAGTGTAAGCCAAATACTTTGATCATGGTGTTAAATCACAGCAGTAGAAACCCTAACTAAGACCGTGCCTCACATGCTTTAAGGCCTGAGTTCCATGCCCAGCATGAGGAGTTGGAGAGGGAGTTATCCAGGGTCACAGTAATGTAATTTTTTCCTTTTAATTTATTTATTTGTATTTTATTTACACTGCTGTTTTGCCTGCATGTATGTCTGTGTGAGCGTGTCAGATCACCGGGAACAGGAGTTACAGACAGTGATGAGCTGCCATGTGGGTGCTGGGAATCGAACCCAGGTCCTCTGGAAGAGCAGCCAGTGCTCTTAACCACTGAGCCATCTCTCCAGCCCCTCTTTTTTCTTTTTAGTTAAAAAACAAAATCTAAAGAAGAGTTTCCCATACCCAGGCTGATCATTGTATAGTTGAGCCATCAGTTACTTTTCTATTTCTGCACAGAGACGCCATGACCAAAAAACTTATAAAAGAAAGCACTTAACTGGGGGCTGACTTACAGTTGCAGAGGGTGAGCCCCTGACCGTCATGATGGGGACCATGGCAACAGGCAGGCATGGAGCTGGAGCAGCAGCTGAGAGCTCACATCCTGGTGCAAAATTAGGAGGCAGAGAGGGAGGTGGGGGGCAAGGGGGACGAACCGGGAATGATACATATTTTTTTAAACCTCAAAGCCCATTTCCCAGTGACACATGGCCTACAACAAGGCCACTCCTCCTGATTCTTCTCAAAAGTTTCACCAGCTATGGAATAAGCATCCAAGTATGGGCCATTTTCATGCAAACCACCACAATGATCCTGAGCTTGTCATTCTCCTGCCTCCACATCGCGAATGCTGGGATTACAGGCACCACCATGCCCAGTTCAAGCGGTGGTGGAGCTCTCGGGGTCTCATACACACCAGATAAGCAGCCATCTGCAAACCCACCTATATTCACAGCCTTACCTTAACAAATCACCCCAGGGCAAGATCAGGAGGGAGATATGATTTAGAGAGCCAAGAAGGACTGCCCTGTTCCTACTTCCACCAAACAGGCTCAGGCACCTCGGCCAGGTCTCTCCAGGTCACCCACGACAGTAACTGCAGCAGTAAAATCCCGGCGACTTCTGCTCTGATCGACTACAGGCAGTGGGGTTTCCACGGCTCTGCCCCTCTCTCTGTCTTTAGACACTGGTACCTGGATGAGTTCTGGCTCAGGGTAACAACCTTTGCCAGGCAGTGCGGCATTCTGAACACTTTGCTCTGAGGCCACAGGGTCTGTACCCATAGCAAGAGGGAGCCCCTTATAATGGGCTATGCCCCCCCAGGTAGAGCCAGGCTACACATTGTGCCCTATGATCTGATGGAGCTTGCCCCATGCCGTGGCCTGAGTGTGTCCTCGGGCTCAGAGTTACAGACTTTTGGGGCACAGAGGACTCGTTACCCTCTCAAGCTTTGGGGTGTGTATTCTGTTCTTTATTCAGCTGTTCTCCTTGCTCCAGGCCCTGCCAGCTCCCTGCTGCTGAGTGACTTCTGGGTGAGCTGGGATCTGGAGACAGGGAGATTCCAGACTTCAGGGCGTCGACGCCCCAGCCAAGGCTAGCCCAGAGTGGGTGACCTCTGGGGACAGGGTTCATGTGCTTGAAGTTTGGGCCTACTGGAACCCCACCTGACAACCGCTCACACCTCAGACATGGCCATAGGAAATACATGTTCCAAGGGTGGAGCAGATGGGCTTCAGTCAGGGACGAACACAATTCGCTCATTGGCATTCAAAGTCTGGCTTCCATGCTGCCCACCCCCCAAGGCAGGTGCCACACTCACTCAGCTCAGAAGGGCACAAGGGGAACACCGCAGTCACAGTTCAGGGGCAGTGGGAGCACACGATGAGAAAATGCCTCCCCCAGATCTGCCGCCACACATTCCATGAGACCCTGAGGGCTGGGTACCTGTTGCCATAGCGATGGCAACCCCGTGAGTGAATCATCTCTGCTCTCTCCTTGCTCACCAGCTCTGGCTCCCCGGAGCCACTTTCTAGAGAAGCATCTGCCAGTGGAGGCTTCCTCTGGGGGAGAATCCAGGATAAAGTGTGACTTTGACTTTGGTGACATACTGTCAGTGAAGGCTGGGAAGGGCAGGGAACAAAGGAATCAGGAGGGACCTTTGTCCCTGACATTGGTGGTGGCAGTTAAGGGCAGGCAGGCAGGCAGACAGACAGACAGACAGACAAATTAAATCTCTGTGTACGGTCTTCAATAAGGTGACAGTAGGTTCATGTTTTGGTTATTATTATTATTTTTAAAAATTTATTTTATGTGCATGGGTGTTTTGCCTGCATGTATGTCTGTGCACCATGTGTGTGCCCTGGCCCACAGAGGCCAGAATAGGGTGTTGGATCCCCTGAACTGGAATTACAGACAACTGTGAGCCTTCATGTGGGTGCTGATCTGGAATCAAATCCAGGTCCTCTGGAAGAGCAGCCAGTGCTCTGAACCGCTGAGCCATCTCTCCAGCACTCATATTTTTAAAAAATGAAAAAAGGATTATGCTTTTCCCCAGGATTCAGGAGGCAGAAACAGAAAGATAACCTCAAGTATGAGGCCAGCCTGGTCTACATAGCAAGTTCCAGGTCAGCCAGGACTCAGTGGCACCCGGACTCAATATTAAACAACCAACCAAAGGCAGGTGTGGTGGTTCACACCCGTAGGGGTGGAGAAAGGAGCATGAGGAGTTCAGAGTCACCCTTGACCACACGTATTCAAGGCCAGCCTGGGCATCATGAGATCCTGTCTCCAGAAACATTCAGTGATGGGCTGGCAAGGTGGCTCACCGGGCAAAGGCATTTGCTGTCAAGCTTGGCAACCTGAATTCAGTCCCTGGGAGCCGCGTGGCGAAGGAAGAAGCCCACTCCTGAAGCTGTCTACTGGCCTTCACACACGTGAGCACACTCAAATAAACGTGATTTTGGAATTTAGTCCTTTTTGTTTACTTGAAAATTTACAAGCGAATAATTGTGCACTCACTTGCTTGTAGTAAGACAAGACCCAGAGGGGCCGGACAGGCGGCTTAGTGGTTAGGAGCACTGACTGTTCTTCCACAGGACCCAGTCCAGTTCCCAGCACCCACACCGCACAGCCCACATCCACCCGTAAACTCCAGCTCCAGGGGATCCAGCCCTCTCTCCTGGCATCTTTTGGCACTGCTCAGAAGTGAGGCACGGACGCAAGTACATATACATCTAAATAAAAATAAGAAAGTAAACTGGGTGGAGGCGGTACACGCCTTTAATCCCAGCACTCGGGAGGCAGAGGCAGGTGGGTTGAATTTGAGGCCAATCTGGTCTACAAAGTGAGTTCCAGGACAGCCAGCACTACACCAAGAAATTCTGTCTTGGGAAACCGAAATAAGTAAATAAATAATGAAAGTAAATCTTTAAAATGTGATTTAAAAAAAAAAAAAGAATTTGGAGTCTACTTAAAAAAAAAGATAATAGCCGGGCAGTGGTGGTGCACTTTAATCCCAGCACTCAGGAGGCAGAGGCAGGCGAATCTCTGTGAGTTCGAGGCCAGCCTGGTCTACAAGAGCTAGGACCAAAAAGCTATGGAGAAACCCTGTCTCGAAAATCAAAAAAAAAAAAAGAAAATATAATCCCTCGCACCTGTTTTACAGCACCCTCTGAGGCGTTTTTCTCTCCCTGTCTTTCTTTCTCTTCCTTTCCTCCCATCCCTTTTCCCCCCCCCCCCCAAAGGGCCAGAAAGATGGCCCTGGTTAAGAACTGTCTGCCCTCCAGAGGACCCAGGTTCAATTCCCAGCACCCGCATGGCAGATCACAACCATCTTCACTTTCAGGAGATCTGACGCCCTCTCCTGGCATCCACAAACACTGCACACACATGGTGCACAGACACACACAGGTAAAACTTCATACACATATATAAAAATTACAATAAAGTAAAAATGGACAAAAGATTCCCCCTGCTCATCATTTCTTGCCTTTTTGTAGCTTTCCAAAGTTTCTACCCTAATTTTTCTTTCTTCTTTTCTTTTTTGAAGAAAGCAAATCATTTTATTTATTTTTATTTTGTATGTGTGGGTGCAAGCACATACACATGTTGGAGGTCTGCAGACAGAACATGTGTGGATTTTCAGGCATCTTCCTTTGTTTTGGGGGTGGGTGGGTGGGTGGGGATGGGTTCCTCATTAACTTGGAGCTTCACCACGCTCCACGCCCTTGAGGTTTGCTGACTGCAGAGCTCCCGAGATCTGCCTGTCTCTCATCTCGCCATTGCTAGGACGACATCGCCACAGCTTCTTTTGGTTTCATTTTTGAGAGGCAGGGCCTCCCTCTGAAGCCAGACTGGTTTAGAGCTAGCTATGTAGCCCCTGCTGGCCGCAGACTGTTGGTGATCTTCTGACTCAGCGTCTCAAGGGCTTACAGAAGTGAGCCACCAAACCTGGCTTCTATCTTGGTTTCTTTTGTCTTTCTTTCTCTGCCTCCTTCCTTCTTTTCTTCTATCCCTCCCCCACCCCTTGACAGGCTCTCAGGTCTCCCAGGACGACCTCAAACTTGGATGACCTTGAATATCTGATCCTCTGGCCTCTGCCTCCTGGGTGTTGGGACTACAGGTGTGGAGCCCTGGTGCTGGAGCTGGATTCCAGGGCCTCCTGCTGGCTGGGCACTGCTGGCTAGCCCTCCACCAACTGAGTCCCAGCCTAGCCCCATCTTCATGTTGTTATAATGACCCAGAGTATTTCCATTTGTGTCCTCTTCATAGCGTTTCTAGGTCTCCTGGTTTTTCTCCCGTGGTTCCAGGGGGTGGAACCCAGATTTTTTTCCCCTGATGGGCAAGGTCGCCATCCCTGAGCTACATGCCCAGCCTTGGGTATTATAAAAACAAAAACATTGGCGACAGACTTCGTTGATGTTTTGCTGCCTGGAGTGGAGTGGAGTGGGCAAGTCTTTGTGCCATTCAGGTTTCTGGCCTCCCCCTCTGTGTGTGTGTGTGTGTGTGTGTGTGTGTGTGTGTGTGTGTGTGTGTAGGTCAGAGAACAACTTTGGGGAGTCAGTTCTCTTCTTATGCCTTTGTTTCAGTTCTTTCCGCCTTGCTCTTCTCTGCATTTAGAACCATGAATGCACATATGCTCTGCCTGCTAGTTCCCAAGGCTTCATGGGTCTGATCTGAGGGTCACTGGTCCTGGGCCCGGTCACCTCTGCTCTGCCGTAGCGAGACTGGGATTACCAAACCTGGTTTATCATTTCCATTTGGTTCTTTGTGTAATTAAGTATGTGTTTGCTGAGATTTCCTGTTTTCATTCATTTCAGGAAGACTTGTGGTTGCTCAAGTTGTGCTCACTCCCTCCCTCACTCCTGGGACTGCACGAGGAGCACTGAGCTCTTTCTCACTCACGGAAGCACTTTCGGGTCTCAGTATGATTTTTTTTTTAACTAGACTGTTTTTTTGAATATTTATTTATTATGTATACAGTATAATATTCTGTCTGTGTGTATACCTGCAGGCCAG